>NW_028185839.1:1156661-1170661 GCF_003343005.1 Rhea americana
CGTTGACGGGGGTTGGTTTGCGCCCGCTGCCAGCACAAATATTTTCGTGCGGATGGAGAAGCGAGTGTCTGAGGAGAGGATCAAGTCGCGCAAACGCGCGTCGTCCGCCTGACGCAACCCCCAAACGTCCCTCCGCTGAGCGCGCCGGAGGTGACATGACCGGGGAAGCCGAGCGGATTTGGCGACGCGAGCCGCTCTCGCGCGGCAGCACGGCGAGGCCGACCAGCGGGCCGGGGCACCGGGCCGGCCCCAGGCCCCCTCCTCGCGCTCTGCGGCAGCCGCGGCCCACACGAGGCTCACAAGGCTTTTTTTCTCTTCCTCCCCCCCTCCCGCCCGCTTGCTGGGAAACCACTCGCCCAAGAGGAAGTTGCACAGCTCGACTGGAATGGATTCCTGTTTGCAGCTGAAGTGTTCGCAGTTTATTCAATTTTAGGCGAAGAAAATTATTGGGCTTTGAAAGAAAGCCAGTAGCTGAAAGCACAGGCTCTTGCCGTGGTAGGTGATGATTTTGGGTGAGTTACCTTGCACCCTTTCTCTGTGTGAGCAATCCCCAAAGCCTTTAATGCTGCGTTGATAGAGGAAGTGGAAATGCACAGGGCAAAAATAATTGTTCTGTAAAGGGCTAAATGATTAAGCCCTAAATTCTTAGTTTTTCCCAGGCTGTCCAAGGTTTTCACCTCTGTGGTGCAAGAGCTAATCCTGAAAATTTTCCATGTGGAAGTTTACTTCCATATCCCTCCTTAAAGTCCCCTAACACTCAGAGATCTTGCAGGGTGATATTTCATGAATTATTTACCTTGCTGAAGTCTACACGCCATGGAAAAATGGTAACTAACGATGTGTTCAAGTAAACGCAGGGGAGGAGGTGAATGGGAATATTTCTGTTGAGACGTGATTTTATGTCCGAGGTAGGTAGAGGATCTTTTTCAGTTTTTCTAAATCAGTAGCTTATCGCTTGTGGTAGTAACGGTCTCTGCTCTTTCCCAAACACACCACTGCTCCGCAAGGCGCTGGCACAGATGTAGTCTTGGTCCCTGCAAACCAGCACAGGTCTGAGGCAGAAGATGATGGGACACTGGTTTCCCTTCAACGCTGCTCTCCCGTTTCATGAAGAGAGTAGTAACGTCAGGGTCTTTGCTGGTGGAAATTCAGTGTAGCTCAGGTTCGAGAGCAGAGCATAGCGCAGTTATTCATGAATGCAGATGTGGTTTGCTTGGTGTGGTTACCTCATGCTACAACCTTTAATTTTAGAAATTCAAGACAGGCTGCCTAAACAGATAGAGGGGGGACTAAACAGGCTTATTTTCTCAATGCAATTGCTCAGACTTTCTTATTTCTCCCCAGCTCCCACAAGGAATCTGAGCTCTTGCCCTCAAATGCRGCTTATGACAGTCTGGATTCTGCAATGAGTAATTCCTTCTACCACCTCCGAAAAAATCTGAGTTCTCCAGAGGCACTTATCAYGCCTTGAACTTGCCATCTAAATGGTGGGTTTTTCTTTCCTGAGAGCGCTTAAAATAATAATTGAGAATTGCATTTCCAACAAGCAGTTCACCCTAGGAAATCTGACTGCCAGCCATGTTTGGCTTTAAAACTCTGACAGTGGCAGTAGGTAGCTGCCAGCTTGTCCTGGAGAAGCATCTGATGTGTCCTAATGACAGATGGTCCCCAGGCCGACAAACAGAGTTTTCCAGAATGGGGAGTTAAAGAAATCCTTTAACAGGGAAGCAAGCATGTAAAAGCAGAAAAGCGAGTAAGCTTGAATAAAATCAATCTCTTTGAGCAAACTTCTTTGTGTTCCAGTGGAGGAGGACTTCGAGGTGGCTCGTGCACCGGTGCAAAGGGTATGAGGGCGTCCAGCCTGGACTTGCAGTAGCTGAAAACCGCCCTTCTCCTGGGAGGTCTTTAAAGCTGCTTTGAAGTACAGATGTGGTCACAAGCTAGACTACCAGCTCCAAGCTGTGAAACAGAGTGGGCAGGGAGTTAATATATCTTGGTCTTTGCTCTGCACTGAACAAGAATTTATGGAGGAAGCGTGAGATTACTAATGGAAGTTGGGAAAATGGTCTCGGTTCTTACGATAGAAGGACATTTTCTTGGGCTGCTTGATCACCCTCCACCATCCCAAAGGGCACTGGAATGAAGGGGGCAAGCTGGTCCCTGCTGCGTTTCCAGCCTGGGAAGGGTAGAGAGTTTAGGCTTCACCATCACATAAAGCTGGTGTCTTCAAACTGACCTTTGTGGAAGCAAGAGGTACATTGKATCCCTTTTTCTTTCTAGCTCTTATCTCTGTTTTTGGCTGTCATAAGTTTAGTTACTCYCTACATCTCTTCAGTGTAGGGTACAGGCAAAGATCTGTGTACTGGAAATTTGGAAAGTGCAGTACTTATTGCAACCTGTTCATGCACGTTTGGACCACAGATCCTACTCTTTGGCCTGTTCACCTGTGTGACGTGACTGTAAACTTAAGAGCTTCCTAGTTCGGGCTTGTGCTTACATTTAAACGAATATTACAGGAAACCATTGTTTATTTGTTGTAGGAACAGCCCAAAATACAGCTTCATAACAGTATCTAATCTGGCTGTCAGAGTTGGAGGCACAGCCCATTCCAAAAATTTTTGCAATTGATTTGCAGCCAAATATTATATAACCTTATTGTATCCAGAGGTTTGTTTATAATGTTGTCATGTGAACCTTCAAGAGGGATCGGGCACAGGTAGCAGGTCATTTGGCGAAACCAAGAGAGGATGAATACAGGATGACGTTAGGCTGTTGTAACTGTGTCCCCAAAACTCCTCCTGCCAGCTGGACTCAGAAGCAYACCTGACCATTTTGTCAGTCTAAGCTCTCCTCCCCTGTGAAAGAGGGGACATGTTTTAAGGGATGGAAGCACCATTTTTGACACAATGACAAGCAACATCTTCCATAAGGCTTCACCCGAYGGAGTCCTTCTGCAGGTCGCCTGGGCCTTGAGAGCTTGTGCAGGAGCTGGAGTTAGGCAAATTCAGAACTGTCTGTCCTGGAAGGATGTGTGTGTGGACGCGTGCTCACACTCGTGTCCATCTCCTTCCCCGACYCGCTTTCTGATCGCTCCATCTACCTTATTTATTGCAAGAAAGCCAGACACAAACGCTAATTGTGCTCTGATTTCTTCAACACAGCCAGATAGCAGCACCAGGTTATATTATACAAAATAGGTAGTTAATTGCAAAGAAGAGTGGTGTTTGACAAAAAAAACAACCAAACAAACAAACAAAAAAACCAGCTTTTTTTCTTCCACTAGGCAAGAGATTTGGGATAGTGCCCATACTTGCCCTCTGAAAAAACAGTGCCTGTGATCTGATGGAGCATCCCTCCTTCTTTTGCTGTTGGGACTGTTGTAATTGCCACCATGGAGGTTGCCAGCACCAGGCAGGGTATGAATAAGAGACGTAAGCTAGGGCTAAAAGAAGGACTGGTTTGGTAAAATTCAGGATCACCTGTAYGCAAGTCTTCCAGGAAAGAAACAGAGCGCTTAAAAGTAGGAATTGCAGCCAACTTGCTGGGGCAGAGCAGCCAYGAAACTCAGTTCACCCTCACTGTGCGGGAAGCTCTGACACCTCTGCTCCTTCACGGCTTTCCTCAAGAAGTTCTTCCAGTTCTGAGGAATCTGGGAGAAAACTCTACTGCTGCTGAGGCAAAAAGCTGGATTTCAAGCCAGGAGCGGTAAGGGCTCAATCCATTCGCCCCTCCAGGCTGAGGATACCTTCCACCTTGGCTGGTTCAGGACTGTGACGTGCACAGCAACAAAAGGCCCCAGCTACTTATCGTGCCTTTATCTTCACAGATACCTTGTCCCCTAATTTCCTAGCAACCAGATTAGCCCTAGCAAGCTGTGGTAGATACGTGCTGTTCAGGCCAAGCCAGCAAGAATTTGCTGGCACCGTGCACATGGGTCACACAGCTGAGGTCTCCACCAGGGCTGTTCTTCATGTCCTCTTCTTCTCTTGCTGCACCTCACCCAGGGCTGTCTGAAGACAACTCCAGCTTCCTCCAGCTGACAGCTGCTTCATGAACAAGGGGTGCCCACACCCTCTTGGTAATGTTTGTTTGGAGTCCCATTTACACCATCCTGCTGTATTTGAAGTCTTATGTAATTTATGTTTACAATAGGCCATTAAGGTGTGGCCCATAACTATTAAAAAACATTTTTAAAAAAAGTTTATTGAGACCAAAAGCTAAGCACATTGCAGCCATAAAGAACGTATRCCAGGACAGAGGGCATCTGCACTGACAACTCATCCACTTGATGTGAAATTGTTCTCAAATTTGTAATGGACTTCTGACTTCACATGTCGCAATTCTAGAGACAGATATCCAACATTAAATCTTTTGTGATTCAGAGAGTGCAGCTGGTAGTGAGACTGTCAGAAATATTGCTGCAAGTCAATAGATACTTATACTGGAGATGCTGAGTGAGGAGCATCAGAGGATTCCCTCTAAAATTCCCCTTGAATGAAGGGAACTCAAATGAGTTCATCCTTAGAGCGTGCAACCTCSTCTTCAGCCTTGGGACTAAAAGCATGACTGAGGGTAGTCAAATATGGGGGACAGGTTGCCCAGAGAGGTTGTTGCTGATCCTTCCTTGGAGATAGTCAAAGCTTGACTAGACAYGGCATGAGCAACCTGCTCTACTTTGACCCTGCTACCCTGAGTTTCCCTGTGTCCAGAGGCAAAACCCAAAGGCCTGTTAGAGAACAGAATGTTGGTCCGCGAGACCAAGGAGACAGAAGTCTTCAAGGGGGCAGTTAACTGCATCCTTCTAAACATCTTTTGGAAATGTGGTTTCCTGGTATCCAAGACAATCTGTGAATTCATAAGCAACGTTTTCTCCCCCAGGAGGAAAATGAGCTGCCGGTTGCAGTTGTTCATCTAATTGCAATTTAAGATAGGCATTTCTGCAGTCATGGATGTAAACTTTGTTCTGATGTTTAATACAGCCMCTCTTTACAAATCTGAAGTGACATTTGAAGAAAACTCCTAGTATATGTGTCAGCTCAGTGCGTTGCATCCTCATRCATTATATCCCACTTAATACTCATGTTTCTTGGATGCCCATCATGAAAAATGACCTGCTACCATGTAACAGTCAGTGCTAACCTGAAATCCGAAAAAGAAACCCMCTCCTTTTGAGACAAAGGTTGCTGCAATAAATTTAGATCAGCCATGTGACATGAGTGCTTCAGCATTATAAGAATAGCATGGTTTTACTTAATAGCTCTATTTCTACCATTTTCATGGGAAACATCATGTAGTAAATGATTAACTTTGTATTTTTACTGATATGTCTTCCACTCCATTTTCTCCTAGTCAAATATATGGACCTTCAAGTGCACCCGGAAACTACCAGAAAGAAACAATATGTTTCTTGCCACTTAAAATTGTGTTTTGCCTTGACTCTTTCTCCCCATGGTCCTTCAGAAGTTATAAAGTCTGAGGTACCTGGAGTTTAATTACCACCCTACGTCTTGCTATTTGATATCACGAGGTACCGTACAGGGGAAGGTAAATCTGTGGGGGGATCTATTCCTTGTGCTGGAAGAGTGATGTCTGGTGCACGGCAGGGTCAGGCAGCCTGGGCGAGTCCAGAGAAGCACGTGGTGGTTGCCCAGAGACGTGTGCACCTTCCCAGGCACATTTTTTTGGACATCTTATTATGTAATTATCTGGGTACAGGCTGTTCAGACATATCTTCAAGGAGATTATGAGCTGCCTTACAAATCCCAAGGGACCAATCTGGGCTTGCACAGGGCGGTAAAGCTGTTGGGGCAAGTTTTGCCTGGAAACACTTTCTGAAGGTGTGAGTCAAACCCTAATGAGGAACAGAACACCAGCGCGTGTGTGTGCGCGACTGGGGATGCAAAGTTTGTGGCGGGAAGGCCAGACTTCTGCAGGTGTCCTTGTAGGGTGAAGAACGGTCTTCTGCCTGAGCGGGCATTTCTTCTTGTTCCTGCTAGTGCTCCCCATCACAAGCGGCGGTTTGGCTGTCAGTCAGCCTACGGCGCAGGTCTGGGAAGAGAAGGCCTTCAACCCCGAGCGCCGGCCGCGTTGGTGGCAGGGCATGCCACGAGGATGCAAAGGTGGATTTGCTTTAATGGGCTGTGCCTTCCTCCCCGGGGGGCACTGCGCTCTCCCTCTCAAGGAAACGTGGGGATCTCCAGGGGGCAGCCGGGAGGGCGAAGATCTCCGCCACCACAGCCACCTTTGCGTCACAGGTCACGGAAACGCCTGTCACACCAGGGTGCACGAGCCCCAGGCAATGCCCGCCTGGGGCATGCACCACAGCCCAGCGCAGTAAGTTATTAAAAAAGCAATTTTCAGGAGGGGGSCAATGTGATACAAATTTTGCAAATAGCTAGTTTTTTTAAAATTTCCGAGAAGAGAAGGAAGACCAGCTTTAAAGCGTTGGGGCACTTAAGCCGTCTTTAAACAAGCATTTGATTCAGGAAACACCAGCGTGGCTTGCCTTGATGTTGCTTTAAACAAATGTTTTGACCTTTCCTTTTGAAATGGCATGTTGTGCTTTAAAACTGCCCTGAATTAGAAACAAAAGGATAAATAATCTGCAAAAGGAGACAGAGCTTTTTGGTTTGGGTTGCAGGAAGTGGCCGGGATCAGCCCAAAAGAACCTCAAGAGCTAGCTGACCCCTCGTCCCTCACCTACACGCATTTCGGTCTTGCCTTTGGCGCTGCTGACTGCAGTTTGCTCCCCAAGCTCGAAACACTTTAAAATAATCAGCAGCTCGCCAAGTCTCCGGTGGGTGAGGCTCGGGGTCGGGCTCCCCGGGCGGCTCCTTTTCAGCCCCGCACCGTCCTCGTATTCATGCCGCTCTCCCGGTGCAGCTCCAGCCCCCGTGGGCGACCCGGATACCACCGATATCAGGCTGTCCCTTGCGGATTACGCTGAATTTACCCTGAATTACGGTGCATGCTCTGCATTGGATGTGTCCAAATTGGCGGCCCGCTTGCCCGCGCGTGCGTGCGTGCCGTGGGAGGGGTGCGGGAGCTGCRCGGGGGCACAGCTCCCTCTCACGACTGCAGAATACACCGGCACTGGGATTAACGTTTTCTTAGACTTGCAGTGAAACGGATTCATTTTTTTCAGAGTGAAGGCGCTTTGTAGTGCATCGTTCCTCTGAAGGCAAGGAGGGCTCGGGGGGCATCCACGACCCGTCTGCGCTGGGAGATCGATGGCAACGGGGGAGAACGCTACAGCTTCCAGAAAATCAGATTTTTAATGCCAGTCAGGCTCCCTTTGGCAGTGATTTCTCGTCTCTGCCTGACTGCCTGCACCTTGCCAGAAATCCTTCAGCATGTGAGAAATCACAAGCAATCCCCACCCATGGGCATGTGCTAGATCATGTCCTAAATCCGCAATTATTTCAGGTTCTCTATTGAACTGTGTTGCCCAACGGGACCTTCCCTGTCTCCAACTTCGTTTTTTGATTTAAAGAAAAAAAAAATCTGTATTTTACAGAATGAGGTGAAAGCTTGCAGCCTTCCAGACCTAACGGCAGGGGCACGGCAGGCGTGTGCGTCCACGCCGCAGCGTGTCCATCCTGCAGGTGGACAAACAGGCCCGCTCTCCGAAGGAGATGGCGAGGGGCCTTTGCAGGCAGCACCACAGCGCCGTGGATCTCTGGCTCTCAACTATGCTGCATCGAGGTGTCTTCTCCGTCAGCAGGGCTCCGGCCACAGCTTCCCGGTGTAATCCTGTCTCCTAGGGGCTTTACGGGGAAGCTGTATGTGCTGCTCCAGAGCATGCAACACGCTGTCCCACGTCCTGCATTGCAATACTTTGAGATTTTAGCTCTGTGAGATGATTTTGAGACCTCTACTGTCCATCCTCACCAGCTGCAGGTATCTTAGATAATCCTCCAAAATATCTTATTGCTCAGGAGCAGCCCTGTTCATGTTGCCCGAAACACTTTAATTTGCAAGCCTGGCTGTGCATAGCTTGGATGGAAGTGTGTCTCCTTAAAACAAGATTGCTTTTCTATGCTACAAACAATGCAGTCAGCTCCGTGATCAGCAACAGTCCACAAAACTTGCATGTCCAGCTGCTGGGAGATAGTTGTGGAGGCTGGCAGCTAAAAAATGCTAAGTTATGTGCCAAAACCACAGCTGAAACTCTGCAGAGAAGGATGAGCCCTCTCTGCTTCTAGCTTCATTGGGAGAACTATAAATCCAGCCGCAGTTGCTGTCACATTTTGACTCCTAACTCTTGAAATCACATCTAAATCACAGCCCACATGAGGCCACCTTTGCCCAAACCGGAGGAGCCCGAGGAGACCTGACCTTCCCAGACTTGCACTCGGAAGACACAAGTGGCTTTCGCCAGGTGTCGGTGACTTCATCTCCGAAACTGGGGGTTCTCAATTCAAAAACAAGACACAGGTGCAGAGCTGATAAGGCCTGTAAAGAGCACAAGGATCATAAAAGAGCTGATTCAGTGGGGAAAGAGTAAAGGTGAATATCTGGGAGGGTTTTTCAAGTTCCCTCTTCCCGTGCACCACATGGTACTGAGCTGGCTATCTCCAGAGACGCGAGGGCTGGTGCTGGAGCTGCTGTGGAAAAAACAGGTTTTATAGGCCAGATCCTTGCTGTTTCCTACAAGCAAGGCAGGGCATGTCAGAGCCCGACTGGGGCCGCAGTGCAAAACTGCCTGAGCTGAGCTCGTCAGCGGAGGCATGAAGTTGTGGCCCATTTGGAGAGCTTGGACTTGCAAGATGCAGTCCCAGCCCCGCAGCTCTCCTCCCTCGTCCCTCAGGGACCCCCAGAAACCCTGCTCCACAGAGCCCTGCGAACATGGGGTCTGCACAGGCGTTTCGCAGCTTCAAGGGCACAAACCACCAACGCTGCGCCCTCGGCCTTAATCTCGCACCTCCTTGCAGCATCCMTGCCAGTCACCAGATGTCCTTGCACGCCGTACCATGGGCACACGTCAGTGCTGTCCGGGGCGGGCTTGCACAGATGACATTTCTGCTGGGGCTGCAAATGCTGCAGAACCGTGGTCCTTTGCCGGGCTGAAGTGCCAAGTGCTAAATTATTTCAGAAGCACGGCAAGCCTTTGCACAGCACCAGAGCACAACAAATGCCAGCGCGAGCATGGAACTATCTGACACCTGTGGGCCATGCATAGGAGTGGAATAACCAGGGATCCACCCAGTGGAGCTGAAAGTCAGGYGTGATGGTAGAAATGCCAGAAATTCCTCTGTTTAGTGAAGGATGAAGGCTTTTGCCACGGCTGAGTTGCAGCAAGACAAGTTGAAAATCCATAATGTTCAAGTCAATGCTGGAAACAGCTTCTTGTGGTATTTAGCAAGCAGCATCTGGCACAGAGTAAAGAAGGAAAGAGTGGGCAATATTAAAACCGAATATTGGCCAAAAGAGGCTCTCCTGGGCACAGACGTTTCTTGCAGCCCCATCCTCTTCTGCACAGCCCTGTTTGCAGTGGCACTGGCTCTCGGTGTGCTCGGGACGGGGCGCATGAGAGCCCAACTCTGGCCAGCACAGGGCTGCGGGCTGCACTAACTCTGCCAATGCAGCTCCAAAACCATGTGTGCTCCTGGAGTCTCCAGGGCTGCTCTTCCCAAGGGCTTGCCCTCACTTATCAAGCCTGTAAGGCTGCTGTGTATTTACACACACTAGCAGATGCCTTGAGCTATGTGAAGCAGGTCAAGTCAGCAGGTCCGTGGCGCTGCAGAAGCTGAGCCTTCGCCTCCTCCTTGCACCATCCTGGCCCAGTGGCTCAGGAGCATTTATGAGGACACCACTGTCCTGGCTGCTTGGAGTACGGCAGGAAGGAAGAAAAAGCCATTTTCCCATGGCTGCTTTATTCATTCTTGTTCTTCATGGCCTGCCTGCTCCTCTTGGAGGGAGCCGAGCTCCTGTCTGCCCGAGCGCAGGCACAGACGAGCTGTTGTCCTTCCCAGCAGGAATCTTTTTGGTGTGAAGTTGCTCTGCACCTAGGTTCACCCACCAGGCCCAGGCCCAGGCTTTACGAACAGGACAACCAAAGCCCAAAGCTCCCTCCCAATTCCTCTAGGCATGGGCACCAGATTCAGGGCACTGGCTATCAGCCGTGCTGCTAAAGCCACCAGCAGAAATGTTCTCGCGAGCAGCAGTCCCAAGAGACAGAGGGCTTCACAGCTTGCCTGGCTGCCGCTTGCTTTCATGCTTGTGTGGACACTGACCGAGTCCAGGAAATACCTCACGTACGCTGGAAACGTGGGCATCTCAATGGAAAGGACGTGCAGTTTTCACAGCCTTCTCTTCTCCTTGGGGAAATCACTGGCAATCTCCCATACATGTGGCCAGTGGTGGTATCTGCTAGGCTCTAAAGTAAAGGAGGAATTACTTCAGAAAGCAATTAGGATGGGCAGGAGCAATGGAAAAATGCTAGTCCCTCTCCCCTTTTGCTACCAAGAGGTTTGATAATGCTAATTTAAATCCGTTTGTCCATTAAGATGGTGTAAATCCAGTTTTATGTTGCAGTAACACATGTGGACACATGAGGTCACTTAGAAACAGGCAATAGTTTATTTAGGTGCAATAGCCCAGCTGGTTTAGTTGCTGCTCATGTCAACCCAGAGGCTTCTGCAACTTTAAAAACATGTGGGCTGCCATTCCTTATTTCTGTGCTTTTTATATCATTATATCTGATCTGATGTGAGGTGTCCCGAGCGTGAGAAAGAAAAGGGAAAGCTGAAGGGTCGTCGGATGTGAATTTGCTTATTCCGAGGCTTCCTAATAGTCCTGACCTAAATCGCGTGTTGAAGGGGAGAACATTTTGATCCGTTTTCTGCAGATGTTGCCTAAATAATAAATGTGCATGAGCCAGAGTATCCCTCCTCTAGCACCAGCGAGCACGATGCCTTTAAGCGAGGGCGCAGGGCTTTTGGTGGCAAGCGCTCCTTTCCCCTATCACCAGAGCAACAAAGCTGGGCAATATCCCCTTAATCCCCGAACAAAGCAGACCAGAAAAAAAAAGGAAGAGGGAGGAAAAAAAAAACAAAAAAGGTGATAACTGGCGGGGGAGCCCCGCAGCTGGGGTTTGCCCGCTGCTGGGACCGCTCCTGCCTGCCGCCGCTCCCTGGCGCCGTTACTTCCCCGCACCCTCAAACAGCAARTTAGCTGTGGGGGAATTGGGGCGCAGGGGCAGCACGATCTCCTGATGCTGCAGGACCTTTATTTGGTGGCGAGGTTGGTCCAGATCGTTCCTTTTGGTGTGGGCCGGGGGAGCAGCGGGCGGATCTGCAGGGGCTGCACCGAGCCGAGCCGAGCCGAGCCGAGCAAACCCCGAAGATCGGCCCGCTGGCTGCCTGCTCCGGTGCAGGCGATCTCCCCACCTCTTGGGGTTAAACCCAGCTATTTGGGGTCAGAACAGCAGAAATGATCCTGTCGCAGGAAGGGGTATTTGTGCAAAAGAGAGTTTAAAAGGTTTCTTCTTTTTCTTCTGCTTGTCGGCTTAGCCTTGGTTGGAGCACGGCTCTAGCTGTATTTAAAGTCAAATTGCATCCTGAAGCAGGAGCTGGCACAGCACTCTAATGTCCACGCTGCATGAAGTGACGTGTGTGAAGCTTTCTACACACTCCTGTCCCYGTCTTTAAGATAGCATCTGGGTTGGAAATCTGTGACTCGAGGGACTCGATGCCTCCCTACACGCGTGTGCTGGGGACGGCTCGGGGCTCACTGGGCACCACGAAAGCCTTCGGTGAGGGCCGGTGGCACGACGTGCTTTGCAAAAGAGGTCGTTTTGTGTGTTTAGAGGTGAATGTACATTGCATGCACATGCACGATCTCTCCAGATCTTTTCCTTTGGTTTGGACCGATACATCAGATGGGCATTGCTGGTAGTCCGGCATTCTTGAGCTATGTTATAAAATTCATTATAAAATCCTTGAGTTTTCCTCATTGCATTACAATACAGAGCCTTGATGTAAAGTAAATTAATGCAGAGGCTAAAAAGAGCGGTGCAGCCGCTGGGCTGGCCCCTGGCCCAGAGGACAGGGGTGCTCTGCCCCGTTCTTGGCCCATTTCCTTCCCCTCCTGTTGAGCAGCTGGGTTAGCCTCAGTCCGCTCGTCATTAGTAAATAGTAAGTCACATCTGACATTTTGCACTAAGGGATACTGCAGACCCTGCCTGCTGGAAGTTTTTAATTAAGTGAAGCTCCCCGCTGCSTGCATGTTTGGGGTGGCCATGGAGAGAAGCCTAATTCAAAAGGGAGATGAAAGCAGTTTTCTCCGCCTGCCAGGCGGTGATGCTGGTGGGTCTTCTGATCTGGCTTGGACCTTTCTTCTTGCAAAACCTACTGGGTTCTTTAGGTGGCCTGTTATTTGAAATTGCAGCATGTGATTAGGGTTCCCTTTCGAACAGGCTTTTCAGAAGCTGCTGGAAAGTGTTGGCTGTAACACCTAGGTAAGTGTTACGTTAGAGGGTGTAGACCAAACGGTGGTGGTGGCACGCTCGTAAACCAGGAAGATTTCTAGCTGCAAATGCTGTGCACTGAACACCACMTGCAGCTGGGAGGAAAAACTTTGGGGGGCCAACACTGGATCTAAAACTAGAAAGGCAATAGCCCTTTTTTGGAGGGTTCTTTGAGGTTTTTGAACTTGGACCTAGGGATGATGGCGAATAGGTCTAACTTCTCCAGTCCTTTACCGACGAGCCTTCTTGCCCTTACTGTACCCTTTATTAGTGAGAAAGCTGCAGTGGTCTGGGCCCCTGGGTGTGCCACATTAGTGCAGCAAGGGGAAGTTGATCCTTAAACGTCAAGCGTGTAGCAATTCTAACCTGTGTGTGCATAATGGTCCAAATGAGCCATTTAGTAAGAAGTGTATGAATAATCTGAGGATTGGAAGTGCCACACTCAAGATATGAGGGAGTATAGACAGATCGACGTTGGAAACATTTAATCTTGTCCCGCAAGGCTGCTCTCCCAGTGGAGCTGTCTCTTTGGGGCTGTGTTGCTTGCTGATGCACCTACAGGAGCAGATTACACCCTCTTCCCTGGATCCTTTGTCCTCAGAAGTCTGATTTTTATGACAGAAACCCATCTTTCAACAGCAAGCAAGCTGGCAGGGAGCACTCAGATCTCCTCCAGCTCCTGGTAGTAGGACGCAGTTGCCTTCCAGCACTTCCCAGGGTGAGAGCAATGAGTGTGCAGGGAATGGGTCCACCACGGCCTGTGGCAAAGATGGTAGAAGACAGGTCTTGCCGTAGACTAGCTTTGCTGTAAAACCTAAGTGGAGATTAAGCGGTGCTTGGATTGCATGCTACCCCTTTTGGAGAGCTAAGCGCCCCAGGAAATGCATGCAAACCCATCAAAGCACTCCGTGAAGCTCCGGTGAGCGTCGGAGCACCCAGAGGGCTGCCCTTGCCCCATTGGTTTTGGACTGCTGGGAGAAGGGAGCAAATGCCGCGAGGAGAGCGCTGGACCAGTGGGGACAGGCGCTCTCGCCTACTGCTGCGCTTGTGCATCCTGGCTATTTATACAAGCGTTTCCAGAGCCTCCAGCCGCTACGCGCTGATTCCGGCGGGGAGAAGCAGGCTGCCGCTCGCCTCCCTTGGAGCGGCAGCGGCGAGGAAAACGCGAATCCCCCCCCAGTTCATTTCAAGCACCAAAGTTTCACCCTAGTTTGCCTGAATAAAAAGCAGCGGGTTAGGAGAGCTGGCTAAACGACACCCCCACCCCGGAGGCTTTGCTCCGGGGGGGCTGCTGCTATCCGGTACGTGAACTTTAACGGGTGCCTGGTTGCTGCCAGTGCAATAGCGGGTCCGGCCTTTCGGAGCCGTGAGCCGCAGCTGCCGCCGCGCCCGGCCCCGCCGCGCCGCGCTCGGGGGTGGGAGGTGGCTGAACCGAGCAGCGCCGCTCGCCCGGGCTCCCTGCGGGGCGCCTCCCGGCCGAGGCGGCCCCGGCTCTTCCCTGCCGGCTCCCGGCGCCCCCGGGTCCGAGCCG
>NW_028185839.1:1171104-1175288 GCF_003343005.1 Rhea americana
CCTGCCGCCGGCGCGGCGCGCTCCGCGGGTCCCGCACCTCCGCCCTCGGCTCCTGCGTGCCCCGGACCCGCCGAGCGCGGGGGCGCACGCGGGGCACCCCCATCCCGAGAGCCGCACCCCCGGAGCGGCCGGAGGTGGGGGCCGTTCTCGGGGTGCTGCGTGCCCCCAGGGCGGCTGGCGTGGCGCGCACCCCGGGTCCTGCACCCTCGGGCGGGCTGGGCATGGGGGCGCCCCCTGCGTCTCGCTCGTGCCCCCTCCCCWCCCCGGGCTTGCACCCCGGGATCCCCCGGGCTGGCCGCGCACCGTGGTGCACCTAGATCCTGCATCGCCTCCAGTCCCGCACCCCGTGGCGGGCGCGTATCGGGGTGCACCCTGGGTTTGCCCCCCAAGGGGCCGGGRCTGTGGGGACCCATTAGGAGGGAGGCAGGGAACCAGTCCCAGATGCATGCGAATGGATCAGACTGGGGGGTGCCTGACCCGGCTTTGGGAGACGGGCAGGGGTGCGCTTGGTTCCTCAACTGTGGTTATTTATAGACGTCCCAAATTAGGGGCTTATCTAGGCTATTTRCGCTTCCATGGAATGAGGAGAATGGGGTGGAATAAACCGGAGTGCAAATGGTGTAATTCCATAGTCTTCCCGTCTGTAGCATCGAATAATTAAACACACACATCAGTTTTGCAATCTTCTAGCTTAAAAAAAAAAAGTGAAGTGAATTCAAAAATAAGCTACTGATGGCATCGGTTGTAGTAAAGGATAACTCGCACCCTCTCCCCCCCGCTCGAGCGCTAGGCAGTAGCATCTCTCCCAGGCAAACCCTTGTGCTTTCCGAACAGGCTGCCGAAGCGTGACGCTTTCTGCGGTAGGCGCTGGCATGGGCTGGTGAGTCCCCAGCTCGTCACCCGTGTGAGCAGCCCGCGCTCACGGGCAAAGCAGAGCCACGGGTGGGGGACCGTGCCCCGGGCGAGGGGACCGGCAGGCAGGCTGCTGTGGGCAGCGGCGAAATGATGCTTAATGGAGAAACCCCAAAGGATAAAAGTAACAATTGCACCTTTCTTTTAAATTAACTTTGGTCTTTGTTTGTTTGGGTTCCCCCCCCCCCCATTTTCCTGCAGTGTAACAGCAGCCTGCTCTAAGATTGCTGGAATCTGTCTTGAGGGCATAAATACAACTGGGAGGCAACAATCTGGTTTATGCAAAAGCTTCATGATTTAAGGCTGTTCTTCTACCAAAACAGTATCTTATCTGTTCAACTTTACCTTCTTTAAAAGTTATTCTTTCTCCCCCGCTTTGAGGTTTGAACTAAGAAAACGCATCACAAACTTTTTTTTTTTTTTAACCATTGGGAAATGTAATAGATCTGAGTGTGCAGCTGCCATTCCTTCTTCCCTTTTACACTGGGACTTAGAGCCCTTTTGGACCTGCTGAAAGTAGAAATGGAGGCTGGAAATATAAGATTTGATGCTTCTTTCCCCTTAGAAATTCTTCTCCCTTTTTAATTTACTTTTATTTTTCCCCCTCTAGTTATAATAGAAACTCCAAGCTATGGCTTTACTATACCAGGCTCTTCATGTGCACCATGAGACGGGCTTTTAATGCAGAGAGCTGGCCAGCGGTGCTCACCCCCGCGTGTTCAGGTTGGGGTGCTCACACGCCTTGGGTCGGCGTTGCACGAGGGGGCCCCAGCTGCGGGGCAGCAGCAAGAGCCCAGCGCTCAGGGCTGCAGCGCGTGTAACTTGCTATAGGTAACCGGCGCCTATCTGCAGCCCCCGATAGTGAATCGTGGCCATCCCGGATCCTCTATCTGCCCTCTGGGCTGCTAGGAGCATCCTCCGAAGGCTTCTGCCTGCAGCCGTGAGGACAAAACCCCGTTTTCCAAAGGGAGAGCAGAGATTGCCACAGTCCGTGGCATTTCCATTCCAGAACAAATCTGCAAGTATCACAACACTTGGGAAAATATTGCAGAAAAACTGTGTTGGTTCTTATTTGCTGCGTGCAAGCGAAGATAGGTGCCCTACGGAATGGAGGGTATCGGCTGCCGAGGGGTGAGAAATGTCTAGACAGATGGGTGTTACTCTGTCTGCAAGAGCCTTGCTACGTATTTACAGGCTCTTGTTACTCATCTCTTCCTCCTGCCTTCGTCCCCATCAAAACCGTCTCGGTTTTGCCCCTTGGGAAAGCAGTGCTGTCCGTTCCAGCTCAGACGAGCCGTTGGGTTTGACCCGCTTTGGCTTCTGCTGGAGAAGTCTCGTTCTGACCCCGGAGCGTCTCCGTCCTCCTCCGGCAGGGTCCCAAGGATCATTTTCCAGCTAGTTCCCCGGCCCGTGGCTCTCCTTGCAGCCTGCGTTACCCGGCCAACCTGGATTTACGCTTCTCCGGCCCCATGGAACCGGGTGAGGTGCTTGCCCAGAAGATCGAAAGAGCGTGGTTTGTGCCGAGAGGCAACTGCAAACGCAGAGCGAGGAACCGGCGGCACCTTCCCGCTGCTCCGTCAGCGGCGGCCCCCGCTGCGGCCCTGCCTCCTCCCCCGTCCTCACCGCAGGCGGCTCGGCCTAGTCCCCTTCTCCCTGCCCTTTCGTCTCCCGTTACCTTCGGTTTGTTCACGCTCCTCCTTGTGTCCTCGCCTCGCCGGCTGCAGTGGCCGAGCAGCGGCCGAGGGCTCTGGATCGCTGCTGCTCCGAGGCCGCGCGGCCCCGTCGCGCCTAACGCTGCCGCTAGCGGCGGCAAGGCTGCAGGTCGCCGTTTGCTCACGTTAGCCCCAAGAAGAGCAACACGGAGTGTTGCTCCCTCTCCCTTTACATAGAGTCGTGCTCTCTATTTTAAATCAACTTCGTGCTAACCTGCTAAAGGGATAATGAACTCTGCAAATACTGTAACAATTCTTTGGCTTATTAGGGGAGTGCCTGGGTGAATTCATAAAATTGCCAAGAAAGCCTCAATTCAGGAACCTGCAGCGCAGCAGATTCTCATCCAAGAGCTTTGAGAAGGCAGAGCTGAGCGTTTAAACCATCATTTTTCCCCCCAAGATCATTACTGCTAGCATTTCGAATTGCTTTACCTCTGCCAGCCAAACGCCTGTAGAGAGAGAACAGCAAAAACGTGCGTGTTAAAGAAAAGCTCTCGGGGGGGATCTCAGCGGCTCCCAGCTCTCGGCAGGACGGACGGGGCTTGGCCGGCCGCTCTCCGGCGGGCTCGCGTTTCCCGGCACGYGTGCCGGAGGGCGATGCCCTTCGCCCTGCTGCTGCGCCCGTGCCTGAGCCTCGCGCTTGCGCAGCAGAGGGGCTTTTGGCAACGCTGCCAAACTGTCGCCGAAYGTGCGATGCCTCCGCAGCCCCTCGATATTCGTTCCAGTTGCTCAGACCTGGATGCGCTGCCTGTCTGTATTGACAAAAGATTTTGCCTTAAATTACTTTTGCTCCTAGAGGCCCGCTTAAAAAAAAAAAAAAGTTTTTTCTTCATTTTTATGGGCAAATTTTTGGTGGTCCAATTAACCCGGCAGAACAAATCTTGCTCCTCGGCAGTGAGCGCCGCACAGCTTGATCCTGTCGAATAAACCTCGCTAGGGAAGGCTCGTTACGTGCCCTTTCCTAAACCTGCTCCTTCACAGACGGCTTCTGCTGTCGAACCAGTTCGTTACCCCCCCATCATCCTTCGTGGGGGTATCAGGAGGAGCTAAAGCCCTAAAAAGTGGCTTTTTTCTTTTGCCCGGAGCCTTCATCGCGAGGCTGGCGGCTGCCCCGAGCACCGGTGCCGGCGGAGCGCCGCGGGCCACTCGAGCCCGCGGCACCTGAGAACCGYCGCGGCCGCCGCCGCGTTCGGCTTCGTGCAACGTCTCGGGTGCAGCGCGGCGGGAACGGCGGCGAAAGGATGCGGCAGCGCGGCAGGAGAGAAACGGGAGCATCAGCGCCTGCAAAGACAACGTCCCCGGTGCGGAAGGGCTCGCGGGGGTGTCCGAGCCGGCAAGGAGCAGTATTTCGGCTACGGCCCCCTTCCCGCAGGCGGCCCCCGGCCGAAATCCTTGTTCGGCCGCGGGAGCGCGAGCGTTCGGCTTCGTCCCGGGCAGCCTGGGAGGCGCTTTGGGCCAAAGAGTGATTAATGCTGCTTAATTAAACCACGTTCACTTAAATAGCACATTCTGCGGTTCTGCTCGGCTCTCGGGCTCCTTTTTCGGTGCAGCAGCTTCTCC
>NW_028185839.1:1176178-1207123 GCF_003343005.1 Rhea americana
GGGGTGCTCGCGGGGTGCTCGCGGGGTGCTCGCGGGCCCGGGGCGCCGTGGCCGGGGGCGCTTTCCTCCTCTGCGTGGCGGGTTTCTCCTTTCTCTGCTGATAAATCCGCCTGCGACAGCAGGTGTGGTGCTCCCGGCGCCGGTGGACAGGACTCGAACCGTTCCGCTGGCGTGCGGTGGGAAAATTAAATCATTTTAAGCTCTTAAAGCGGAGCTGTTCATCATCGGAGGGTTGTCTACTGCGTTCTTTAATCCTCTCATTAGAAAGCTGTTAATCAATTTTACGTTAAATGGCCCGGCAGTCACTTTGCCTGGACCCTTCCAGGCAGGGTAGTTACCTTCCCGGGGCTCCTGCTCCGCGCGCTCGTACGGAAAACCTGGAGCCATTTGTGTCTTGCCAGGGCATCCGAATCAAACCATTAGTTCTGAGAGAGAATATTTATAATTTTTGTGTAATAAAGACATTATTAGCAGCCGCCCGCGTGCAAGTGGAAAAATGCAGCCATGAATCAGGTCTCCAAAATGTGGATAAATCTGGTGGCCTTTTCCCTATGACCAGACAACCRGGTCTGAATTGATTCATTTGTTTTTTAAAAAAGATCCTAACAATTAAAAAAACAAAGCCCCTTTGCGTTTGCATAGTCTAGCTTTTGTCTGATGGTCCGAAAGCACCTTGTAAAACTGGGTAATGACAGAAAGTTTGGATCCGCTTTCAGTTCCTTGGACTCTTGTATATAACAAAACTTTCCTCGCTYGCTCCGCTGTCTTTCCAAGCGCTTCCTAACCTCACGTGCAGGAGGCTGGTGCTCAGGCAGCAGCCCAGCCTTAACCCGGAGCAGGGTGTAAATGGGCCAGACCAGGTTTGGATCCAGCCCAGAAACTCCTGCGTGAAGTCAAGGCAGCAGCGTGGCCGATGCGAGGCCTCATTCTGCCTCGAGAATGCCAGCGAGGGCTCCCCAAGGGCTCCCCCGCTGGAGTTCCCCTCCGGCAACGTTCAGGTCCACCTGCTTCTGCGCGACATCCGTTTGCACGTTTGTTGATGTCGCTCTCTAGCGCTGTTGGTGCTGTCCTGCCCTCAAAGCCCTCCCCTGCCGCGGGCACGGGCGACCGGGACAGAAGGTTAAAGCCCTCCTGGATGAGGGCTGGTGTGGGCCCCCCGTCCGTCAGAGGCTTTGGCACGGAAAGGGAGTCAGGGAGCAGCAGCCGAGCTCGGCCCTCCAGGACAACCCGGGAGAGAAGGTGGGGAGCAGGGGTTACGGCTGCAGCCCGGCGATTTGAAGCAGAATATCTGATCTGGAGGAGAGCATTTTCAAACACTGATCCTGATCTGCTTTGAAGTGCAACCAATTAAGGTTTGACATACAAAGCAACCTGAAGAAGACAGGGCTTGTCTTCTTCTTCCTTTCTCCGTGGGTTAGGAGATGCGGTTTTTCTTCCGCAACCCTCATTAGAGGCTTCATATTCTGGTGACAGCTTGAACGGCCTCGTTACGAGCTGCGGAGGGTGCGAACAAGGGATCACGGTTTCCAAAGGGGACTTTGAAAAGGTGCTCAATTAGCCAAGAGGACTTTGGAAAGGAGTTTTCTTCTGGAGCCAAGGTTGAGCGATTTAATTGAGCGTTGCATAGCAAAAGCGTCCGCGTGGCGTGATGACAGCCAGCAAAGGGCACTATGAAACATTTATGGAGCTATCAGCTGCTTACAATCTCTAGTCAGAAAAACGTGAGCTTTATTGGGAATATCTTAAACGTGGTGGCTCCTGTGCTGGCTTTTCTGGAGGATCCCCAGGGGCTTCCAGCCGGCCYGGGGAGCTGTGCCCGCCGCCATCCCGGCTGGCGAAACGTGGCTTTCACTTATTTCCCATGCGGCAGGGTCAGTCCCGCTGTAAAACTCCCCCGACGTCTCTCCCTGCTCCCGGCACGAGCAGCGAAGCCTCCTCTCCTTCCCTCGTCCGGTGGAGACGTCGCCGCCGCCGGCGGTGCCGCCGCGGCCAGCCGTAGCGGGAGGAGAAGGGCGACCGGCGGCGCGGCCTCGAGCGCTTACGGCCGCGGGAGCTTCGTGGGCGCCGGCAGCTCTTCCCCGCGGGCAGGGAAGCGCGGAGCAGGGCTCCCGGCGGGGCTCGGAGCTGCTGCCTTGCACGCCGCCCTGCTCTCTGCCGCCTCGGGGGAGACCGGGCATCGGCAGAGCTCTGCCGGGGCCAGGGGGTTGTTGGCAGCAAGATCCCCCAGCGCGCCGCGGCAGCAGGCGCCCAGGCTGCGGCCGTAAGGGCGAGCCCGGCTTAGCGCCCGGGGCGCTTTTTGGTCTCCCTTATTCATACCGAATGCTGCCGTACCCAGGGAGCTTTTCCAAGTAGGCCCAGCAAATCGATATTCCTCTTGCTAAATTGCTGATGTCGTTTTTCGGCAGAGATGAAATTTTAAAGTGCCTGGGAAGGATTTATTGCAACTTGGACGGCTGTAGTGGTCCGGCGGATTGAACGGGTGCAGGTGACTTTGGGGTTCGGAGASTCGGCCGACGGGCAGCCGTCTCTGGGGAGGCCCAGACGTGCCGACGGCCGCGCGCGCCCGGCGCGGGGGCTGCGACTGGCCGCAGAGCAGCCCGTGCACCTTCCGTCTGCTCACCCCGACATTTTGCTTCCAAGATCTGATCCCTTTTGCCCATGGGCGAGTCTAAATCGTCTTTGGTTTGACTCACTCTCTTGGCAGGAGGGTGTCTGCTGCCGGCTCCCCCTTGGGTGCCCCTCTCTCGGCAGCKGGGCTTACATTTGTTTGGGAAAGAGCAGAGCAAAGCCGAACCTGCGTGAAGGACGCACAGCGACTTCTGCTTGCCGCCCGCCTGCCCGCCCGCCCGGGTGGCAGCACGAGGCTGCGAGGGGCTCCCGGGACCGCCTTTAATTAGGCGCCTTCTGCTGATCAGCCGTATTTATCGAAGATGGTTTATTATAGCTGTTAAAACTAAATAAGGCAAAAATTGAATCCAGAACAAATACACTGCTGCAAATAATCCTTATAATTCACTAGCAATTTGTGCCAGACAATTGCGAGAAAATATGTTCTGGCAGCCTACGTTCAGGCAACTGGCCAGAACAGCACCAAATCGTGCATATCTGCTTCTTCCCATTATTATTCTCACTCTTTTAAAATCCATGGGTTCCTAGATAACATGCATCAGAGAGAGGGGAATAATTATCTTACTGACTTGTAGGGGAAGAGAAACGTCTGCAGCTAAAACAGTGATATATCCAGATCTATAACTCCCAGCAAGAGAAGTCAGGGGACGGGAAGAGCTAAGTTCTGTGTAGAAGGATGTGTTAGATCAGAGTTAAAACTGATGTTCCTGGGCGTKGGGTGTGAGCCGCGTGCCGTCAGGAGCCCGGGGGGCTCTGGTGTTACGCCTGGTTTTCCGCCCTGCAGGAAGGCAGCGTGTCGTTCCGCAAACAGCCTGCAGCGCTTTCCGAAAGTTTTGTAAGCGAGATGGTTTCAAATTGGCTTTAAAGTAGCCGTTCCTCTCCTGCGACCCTGCGGGAGCCTCCGTGCACAGAGCCAGACCTGCCCGTGAAGATGTTCTGGCTGAGTTCCTGCTGGATTTCAGCAAAACTCTAAACAAATGGTGCAATTTGGGCGCCGTTTCCAGAAACGATTCAGCCTGCAGTTTGGTTTGTGGAGCTGAGGTTGCTTCTTGCTGCCAAGGACCTGACCATGGCTTCTGGTGTCACCAGTGCAGTGGCACAACTAAGAGGCAATTTCTGCTGCTACAAGGCACCGCCTGCCCCGTTGCCAAAGGGGAGGCCACATCTCATGGGATGGCCAAGCTTTCMCGGGGGGGAGATGGTGTCTTCCTCTTTCCTTTGCAGTAAAACCACACAGGCAGGTCCCCAGGCCTCCCAGCTCCTGCAGACTGGGGAGAGAAGAAAACCTGCCTGTGGTYTGGGCAGTAGGGTTGGCTCCCCAGCTGTCCCTCGGGCCGGGCGGCGGAGCCAGCCGTTCCTGGGGCGTGCGAACCTCTTGCCCATCGGGTACACTGTGGGTGCTCATGACAAAAATATTTTTCCGTTCCCTTAAAACAGACCAGCCTGTTAATGATCCTGCAGCTGTACCTACTTTTGAACCAAGCACCTACGAAAAAAAAAANCAAAAAAACCCCAAAAGATATTAATGGTGTAGTTTTTGTTAAAAGCTAGTTGCAAAGGTATTTAATTATAAAGATGTGCTTGTTTAATTCACTGGAGCAGAAATACATATTTGACTTTTTTTTCCCCCTTGCACTCATTTCAGAGCAGATGCGTCTTCCCTGCAGGAAGGCTGCATTTCTGTGCTGGTCAGCTGTTTTGCTGAAGCATCCCGATGAAAGAATATGGAAAAGATCAGCAAAGTTTAGTGCAGAGACTGTAAGTGCTTTTGACAGGGCTGAGACACCCACCCTGCCCCAGACAAATAACAAGATGCCTGTAAGAAATGCAAAAGCTTATTAAGCAAGAGCTTAAAATTAAGACCAACTGGGCTGGATTTAGCAAGGCTTCCTCTTGCYGCTCTCCCCAAGGAGGCCACTGGAAGGGCCCGGGGGAGGGACGAGCACCTGGGGAGCAGAGATGGACCATCTCCAAAGCCCCCAGGACCTGCGTGCTCGGAAAGAGCTCTTTAACTCTTGTTTGTGCTGACTCTTGAAGCAAAAATTACCCCTGAAAAGGAAGTTTCTGAGGAGAATCAGTTAGTGACGAAGGAGTTTTTGAAGGGGGACTCTAGAACATTTGCTGTAATTTGTTTTGTCAAACATCCTTCATGGGAGTTTTGAGACCATTGAATCTCAAAGAATGAAATGTTCATGTTGCAAATGATCAGCATTTTAGACTTACAATTGGACTTCTTGGTTCAATGGTTAAAATGAGGAAGCCAGTTATTAATTATGAAGCTTCTAATTTGCTATTCAAGTAATTTCAACTTGTCTTGACAGTATTGGCACAAGGAGCTGAATGTCTATAGGCTGTAAATTATAATGCAGTAGGATAACTTTCTCTGCCTTCTGAGAATGCAAATAAGCTATCTGCCTTTTGAGTTAGTTTAATTTGCCGTCTTCATCGCTGCACAGCTTGTTAGCTGAATRGAAAATCGTTGAGGCCGCCAGTGCAATCTGGGTATTGTTTCATGGGACTGCAAAAAGTGATGAGTTTGTAGCTCTCTAATCCTCAGTAATTTGCTGCTAATTTGTCAACAGTCAACAGCTCCAGCAATTACCACCTCATAATATCCAAGGTGCCACCATGCTCCTGTTCTTAGTGGTATAAACAGCCATTTATAGGACTACTTTTCATCTGCTGCTACCTGAACGTTGTACTATGCACAGGACGTTTTGCAGAGCAGGAACAATGTTTTGCTGTGACTATTGTCAGTGGCAGAGATCAGGATGAGGTTTCCCACATCTCGGGCGTGCATGCGGCGCTGCGGCGTGTCCAGGGCACGGGGGAGCCTTCTGGCCCCCGGAGACCTGGCGTAGCCCTTGCACCTGCACCCTGAGGACCAGCTCTGTCTCTTACACTGACTACATTAGTTATGCCGAAATGCAACTTCTGCTAGTCTAGATCAGAAGATCAAATCAGATTGTTTAGTTGCATTTATAGCAGGGTTTTATTTTATTTTATTTTATTTTTACTATCTCAGCACTCTGCTTCCCCATGAAGGAGAGCAGCTGGGGGAAACCGGCACAGGTACAAAAGAGAGAGCAGCAGGTCACTTGAGCTTCAGGGGCTGGTGTCTGCATGCCTTGCAAGCTCTGAAGAACAGGAACTGGAAGACATTTCTCTTGATGCCACAGAAGACATCTCCCTTTCCTAAGGGCATATCTCCCTGTTATCCAGGTAGACTGGTTGAGGTGGGGAGAGAAGAGTTTTCAAGGATACCTGCCTGACTTAGAGCCTGGAGTTGGCGTTTCTGAAACGCCGTCCCTGATTTCTGCCCGGATTGTCCTTGAGAGACCCTAACACCGCAGTGCGCCAGGAGAAATCCCCACTGAGCAGCTCGTGGAGGAGGTCACAGCACACGAGCTCTGCCGTTATGCTCGCGGCAACAAAATGCAATCAGAACTGTGCTGTTTTCAGGCTTAGTGATGAAAGTCCCGCAGAAGATGGCCTGAATAATAAAGCTTTCTGGGTGCATCCAGGTCCTCTGCCTGCCTCGCTCGGGAAAGATGAGGAACGTACTTTTGACAGGCAACACTGTACATTTTCATAATTCTTTTTTCTCAAGCTGCTGCCTCCGTTCCTGAAGCCGAGAGCTGCATGCAATGAGCTGAAAACAGCACAGCCCCTACCCTGGCCCTCTGAAATATTCATCTGCAGCTTGACGAAGAAAAGGCATGTGAAAACGGTGGATTGCTGGGGAGCTGGAGGAGCGTTTTGGTGACGGGTGTCTGCTTCTGAGCTTTCGAGGAAGCCTGGTTTTAATATGCCATTGCAGAGCCAAAGTGCTATTGGAGTTGCTCATGCTGCCCCTTGCTTCGGGTTGACAGAAACTTCCCAAAATATCATCCTATGTTCACTTTTTGATGTCTCTGGCAAAGTGTAATGATTAAGGCTGAAAACTTCTGTGCTGGCTGCCTGCCTGAAACTGGTATTTCCTGAATGTTTCTGCTAACCCGCTCCCAGCTGCGTCCCAATGTGAAATTACATACATTATGTTTCTAAATCTGTTTTTCTGAGTCCTCCCCACTCTGGAGTGGGGACATTAATTTGGCAGAGCAGATCAGTATGATGCAAAGATGTCTCTTCTTGCTATTCCAATGAAATAATACCCAAATCTGGACAATATCTGCGTCTTAGGAAAGTTACTACATGTACACTTGCTCAGCAAACTTGCTGCTGGTTAGCAGCCCCGTTAGCCAGGCTCCGTCTGCAGGGATCGCAAACACATGCTGATTCTCCTTACTTATGCTGCTGGGAAAATTGAGGAAAATCTATGTTCATCTTTCAGACAAAATCTCTACTATCATCTGCTCTGCTGCAAATAGCATATCCCATCCCCTCGTCTCCCTTTTAAGAGAGCTGCCTCTTTTGCTGCCCTTTCAGGAGCGAGTGAGATGAGAGGGCCTGGTACAAATTGTGATGTGTTTTGTCTTATTTTAGGAATGTGTGAGAAATTGCTGTCACTAAGTAATGGTGTTTCCCTGCATGATGGCATAAGCTAGATTTGACTTTATTTAAATTAGCAGAAGAGTCTACTGTCTAATTTTCTTCCTTTTCCTGCTCACTCTGGTCTTCTCTGCCAAACCAGGAAAATTCTGCTGCTTTTTAAGCAGGCTAAAACCTGGGTGCAAGTAGGATTTATAACTCCATGATCTGCTTCTCAGAAAATGGTTTCATTTTTGTTGTAAGCAAGGATCTCCAGGCTGTGATCTCCTCCACAGAGAGCTTACAGAGGTCCAGCCRAAGTGCTTGGGCTTCCACCACTTTGCGTTCCTCCCCAGTATCCCATGCAGCCCCTATTCCCATGGGCACTGGACTTCTCCAGCCTTGAAAGAGTCAAGTTTCTGGGAGGTCTGATGTTGCTGTTGTCTAAATGTCAAGCAGCTCAGCTGCATTTGAGCTATGCCTCGTTAATTAGAGCAATCTCTTTCATTACTTCTCGAGGTCGTCTCTGCAGATGTTCCTCTTCAGTTGTCCATCGGGAAGAGTTAATCCCCTCATGCTGATCTTTCCCTGCAGAGAAGTTGCAGCTCTCTGCCCTTGTCGGGCAGAAAGCCCTATGATGAGGAAGCTGTGTCYCAGCTCCTCTGTAGGATGCCAGTAAGTTCCCAGGAGAGTGTGAGTGGAGCCCTGCATGATTCTGTCTAACCTGACTTCCCTCGCATGCTACATCTGCTGTCTGCCCTCCTGGCCAAGAGCAATTCCCCTTCTCTGTTCTCCGGGAATGAATGACCAGTGAGGGTCTGCTCCAAATCATGATGATGCCAGTCCTCCACAGCTATCAAAACCAAGTTCTCTGCCAGAGCAGGTGTGCTCTTTTTCCTAAACCATTACTAGAAACCCTGGAGAATGTTCAAAGGAAAGTGGAGGAGAGATACAGCTTTTGGCTTTCCTCCCAGAGAAGMACAGCAGAGAAATGAAAATGAAGTGACCTCTTAGAGGTTCAAGGATGCTTGAACATTTCGTTGTACAAGAGAACCTGTCATTGAAATATCTGAATGCCTGACACAGGGAAAAAAAACAGTTGAAAGGAAGGTGGCTAGTTCTCACTGCTGTTTCAAATGTAATCAGGACAAGAGGTCATTTCTGCTCAGTTTCTCTGAGTGAAGACAGAACCCAACCAGAAATTGGTAGGAATTGTTCTAAATGGTATATCAGGGCCTTGGCCTTTCTGCAGCAAAGTTTTTCTCCTTCTTCCTTGGGCCAACTTCTCATAAGTTGCAGAAGTCACATCTTGACTTGTCTCTGAAGAGAAGCATTTTTTTYCCCTTTCTCTGCTGAAGCTAGAAGGCAGTCAGGAGGTTGGTGTGTATGTATATGGGCTGTTCTCAGCCACCTCGTCAAGAGGAAGGCTGCAAGCCCGTAGCTTGCAGGTAGCTTCTCAGAGTCTTCTTRTGCAGATGAAAGTGAAGCTAACCTGAAGTTCAGGAATGCACAAATTACCATAGGTCCCAACTTCAACCAAGATGAGAGCAGGGGAGCGCTTTGCTACCTGGAGAGCAGGTGAGGAGAATTGCTTTTGACAACCAGAAGCTGACTAGTGCTGAACCCAGTGTGGTGCAGGGAACATTGAATGCTGCGAGTTGTGTGCTCTCCATTAGGGATGAGGTGAGCGTGTCCCAGCATCTCATATCATGCGACTCTTCTGTTTACAGATGCTTATTGATATTCAGTCAATTCTCTTAATTTAATTTAATTTCTCTGTTCAACTAATGCAGATTTTCCGTGTTCGTACGTGAGACAGCAGTTCGATGCTGGCTGAGATGATTTCCTGAGACAACTCCCTTTAATAATCTCGTATGGGGAGGGCAGAGTGGAAAAGGGCCRTGCTCTAGGACGTCGGGGGTGCTTCTTTATTTAGGGGCCTGGAGCATTTGCTTGGCTTGATTTTGAGTCTGTGGGAGGGACGTGCGTGAAAGCAGCTTTGATCACGGACAAACTTGAGTGTTAGGAGTGCTGAGAGAGAGCATGCTGGCGGCCGCGGTTGGGCGCAGTAACGCTGCAGTAGCCATTTCTCCTCTCTGTCCACCCCCCCGAGTTTTCTGCCCTTCAGCCCATGGGCAATGAGCATGCCCGTTTTCCTAGGCAAGGTGGTACGCTACGTTTCGGCAGAGCACGTCACGGGGCAGCCACGTGGCACGGCTGTCGATGCACTTGGGGGAACTGCAGAAAAATCTCCCAGATAAACCCACTTCTCTGCTGTCCTGGTGGCAGAGCTCAGTAACAAATTTATATACATCCCTGTGGTTCCCAGAGCATCTCTGTTATGCATAGGAAGAAATATTTAACCTTTCAGAGAATTACTTTTAACGTTCTGGTTTGCGGCTGCATAGACATTCGCTATTTGTTGTACAGGTAAATAACAGCTATAGCATTTAGTATTTTAATATACGTATCCAAATATTATTTTTCCTCCCACTGTTTATTTTTAGCATATTTTTCGCTGTTTGCAGTGCTTCCTATTGAGACTATGTTTCCTTAAGGCACTGTAGGAGGCAGGTTCTCTTTAGCACTGTTTTCCTTGGGCGAATTTTGCCTTAAGTGCAAGCAGAAAGTTTTTTAGGTCAGAATTCACAACCTWCAGGATTGCTGGAGAACTGAGGGGCTTCTTACAGACTGCAAGCTGCGCTACCTTTGTGTTTTACTTCCCCTTTGGAGCTCGGGTTTAGACAGGCTGTCCGTAACTTGTGCGRTTTGAGGGGGGGATCTGCTGATGAAGAGCTTCGTGGTGGTTTTGAAATTCAGAGATTCAGGAGTGTGACTGACTTGGGGAAAAGGGGATCAGCACTAAGGCCACCCACATAATAAAGATAATAAAGAAATTGTGGTGTACAGTAGTAGGAATCCAAGGTAGGCAGGGTTTCAGATGCTTATATCCTTCTAGTGCCCTCTGATTACAGGGACAATCCAAGCGCCTGGGAGCAGGAGTTGAGCGGTGTGGCTGTCCAGGTCAGGAGCCTGAAAGCTCTGCCCAGGGACGTGCTGCGTGGCCCTGGGGACTCGCGCCTGCCTAACTCCTGGGGGAAACAGTTTGAATGGGCACGTAACCCAAAGGTGCTAAAAGGCTATGGCTGTTCACAGTCATTCCTTTMGTAGTACCCAGTATAAAGGTGACAGGTTGAGGACAGGTAGGTGGAAAAAGAACCTAGAGGAAGAGACAGCTGCAGGTCTAGAGGCTAAGCCATCCCCGCTGATGGCCGTAACGGCCTTAAACCGAAGGTCTCTTGTGTGACTGGTGAGGGAGAGCGGAGAAAACGAGGAGGGGCCATGCCACCAAGCTTTTTTGCTGTTTTATTTTATTTTTATGGCATTTATCCCGGTGGAGTCTGAGGTCTCATGGTATGCGTGCTGCTGTAATGCAAAAATYCTGTTATTCCCCGTTGGGGACCCAAAGCTTACTTGCTTTCTTAGCTTGGAGCAGCTCAGCAGCTGTATCTACCTCGCTTCTAACAACRACCATCTCAGCTGGCTGTAGCCTTTCCATTTGCTTTGCAAAACAAGTGGTGTGCCAAGCTGAAGCCTGGCAGAAGGCATTAATAGCTCAGTTGTTGTCTCTTACTTTCAGCTATTTATGAGGAGGTAGCTTACTGCACGCTATAGTTTCTTTTCCTGAACATTTTCCCAAAAGACTACTGTAAGCTGGACAAATTTATTCACGTAGAAATGGTGACCACATCACGTGCAGTTTTCATGAATTATTGCAGTGGCTGCAGTGGAGGGCTTGGCTCAGTATTGCCATTTTTTTCTCTTGTGCCAACTCCAGAGGTGAAACAAACGAATTGATATTAATTTTCTTTATAAATTGAAAGAAAAGATTCTAATTAGCAAGACAGAAACTGGAACACATTACCTCTTGTTTTCTATAGGAAAATAGTAGATTAAAATAGTTCTGTAGACTATTGGCATCTTCTGTCCGAGTCATCTTCTTAATGTTCAGGTAGCATTTGCTAGAGGCTCTATTAAGCAATGACTGTGTTGTACCTGGGCAGTCTATTTGCACCCTGGCAAAGTCTGATCCCAGCATTTAATTTATCAGGGAGCGGGAATTTCTTTGGAAGACGTTCATAAGTAGCTGTGATGTAACATCCAAAGTCTGTATATTGGGCGACTGCAGAAGAAAAGATTTAAATTAGGTCATTACTGCAGAGTGAGGATATCTGGAAAACTGAACAAAATAAAGCTTTCACAAAAGGCAGTGGGAGAAAATGTGCTTTGTCAGTCCTGTATGTCTCCCTGCCTAGCAGCCTACATTTGGTATCTATCTATAGCTGCTTTTAAATATAATTCCAAAATCACTTCTAAATCTGGGGCGACAAAAGGCTCGATTTGAAGATAAAAGCTGAGCAGCTTGGTGAAAATTCTGGTGTGTTAATGGGTGTTGCTGGATGCCCAAGTTGTTTCYGGGGAGAATAAGGATTAGGTTTCTAACGACAGAAATCTTTACTTCCCCAAGCCAAGTCTCTTGCGGAAGATGGCTAGATATATTCTGTTTGGTTGCTCATAACGCTAGATAAGAATGAGGCTTTAAATAGTTATTCAACATCTTACGCTGTCTGATATGGTCTTTTTGAAATGAAAGTCACTCTCATCTCACTTTGAATTGAATTGAAAAGATTAACCCCTGTACAAAAGGGATCTTCTGTCTTGCTTTATCATCGCCTGTGAAGGATTTTAAATACACACCAGTTCCAGTCTTAGCACAAAATTGCATCATCTGCTGCATAGCATAAAGCAAAAGAAAAAAAAATGACCTAATATTGTGTTTGATTAACTCCATACTTTGACAGCAAGAGAAGTATCTTGAAGTTGCTAAAGACAAGCTGGACTTTGTTCTGGGGTAAATGACTACGGAGGGGTATTGCCTGGCTTTTTAAGGGATGTTTCTTCATTTGCTCTGTGCAACWTAGGTCTTTGTCAGGCCTGGTCTGGAAAGAGAAAAATCCCAAAGATGATTTCTATTAACCCACGGATGCAGATAGCTTACACCCAAGTCAGCAGAGATTGACATYACCTTCAACTGATGCTTTTATAATTGCACTAGTCAGGAACCTGTCACTGGAGAATAGACGAGTATTCTCCTCCTGTACGTTTGTCTTGTGCAGAGCTAGGGGATTTCGTGCAAGGCAGGCAGAATAATCAGCTGGAGACACTGCAAGAAAAAAATGATGATTCAGAAAGTAGAGCTGCCCGGGGCATTGGACACTGGTGCATGTGTGCAGCCTGCCTTAGGGTGGAAAACATCACGATTTATGTTCTTGAGAGCTGCGGTCAGGGTAGCAGAGAACACAAGAGAGGAAAACAAGGGCCATTTGCAGAGGGGTCACGCCAAATACTGATGTTAGGCTCTGCAAGTGAATGCAGTAAGGCCTTTATCAATTTTTGTCCAAGAAGAAAAAGTCTAACGTTGATCTGACTAAGCAAAGACCCAGCAGCTCCTGAAGTTCAGTTCCTGCTTTGTCAGCGTGGAAAGCTGCAGCTTCTTCTGTATCAGCCTTCGCATTCCCCTGCTGGCATCGCCCAGCCAGTCCCATTAGCAATGCCAGCAAGCGTTGGAAAATGCRTAGGAGAGTTTCAAATGGAGACTCTCACTGTGATGGAAACGTCAAGCTGTCTCTCAGGTTATCCATGTGTATTGCTTGGTGTGCCACTCTCCCTTGAGAAAACATCTGGGCTGGGTATTAGGTAATTTTCACAAAAAGAAAAAAAATAATTTTGGAGTCATTTGGCAATTTCCTTCCACTAGAAAATTACTATAATTCTAATAATTTCTTTTTAACGATGTGTGTCACATCTCATTGGTAGAGACGTTTGCAGGAGCTCCATTCCGGTGGTCGTGGCACTGTCTGCCTCGTAAGGAGACACTGCCATGGGAGCTGTGCTTCTAACACCATAATCCACGGCTTTTGTGGGGTTTCACAGCTTCAGCCAAAGCCTGAGATGAGTCACCAGGTCTGATTTCAACTAAATTCAGTTGCCCTTGAAGTAATACTGTGGATACGGAGTGAAAGTGGGTGGATAATTTGCTGCTTCTTGCTTGCTTCTGTATCCTTTTTCCTCCTGTATTGAGCRTGACTTTTCCTTGCAGCTGATCCTCAAAGCGCAGTTCCAGGTACCTCGGGGTGTTTCTGGGTTACAGCTGAGGTTGGAGCCGCAGCATGGGCAATGGGGCAGATAAGCTCTGGATGTTCCCAGCAGTCATCATTTTTATACACAGGCCACAAYAACCCAATGGCTCTGTTGGTGCTTGAACACTAAGCAGGGTTAAAAATATTTTAGAACTCCTACGGTAATAAAAATAAATAATAAAATATGTTCATAATATAGCTAGATAATGAAGCCTGAACACTAAGCAAGGGTAAAAGTATTTTAGAACTCCTATGGTAATAAAAATAAATTATACAATATGTTCATAATACAGCTAGATAATACATGAGCAGTGTCAACCTGATAAAATTTTAAATAGACTTAGCAAAATTACAGTCAGAAAAGTGACATTATCTTGTAGATGCTTCAAGCCATTTCTGTTGCTGAGTTTCCAAAAACTTAGCCATCAAATTAGCTATATTTTGGACAATTAATGATCTCAGCTTGATTTCCCCCTGCTGCATTAGACCGTGCGAGCAATCTGGTTGTGTGAGATAGAAGGTGCAAAAGCCGCCTCTGGACCCCTCAGAGTTTTACAGTGGCAGTAGCGACACTAATAAAATCCCGGCTGGGGCTGTCTGATGCTCCCCCGTGGAGCCCTCTCTCTGCAGTTCCTTTTAACTTCGATAAACTCTGGGCCTTTGCCTGAGACTGAGTTATTTTGGAAAGCCGGAGCAAAATCGAGACCACTCCTCCCAGAAAGTGTGATTAAAGAGTTGCTCTGCCCTGMTTTTCCCTTTCCTCGGCAGGTCGGCGGCAATGCGGGCAGCTCCTAGTTCGTGGTGTTCGTCTTAGCTGCCGGCTTAAGGGTTGACTTCAAGCACGGGGTTTAAAGGGGGGGCTGAGTAGGTGAAACTACTTTGCCAGCCTTTAATATGCTAGTGCGGATCGAAAAACCTCAACGGTTCCTTTAGAACTTAATATTGATGACATCTTTTATTTTCTTTAATGAGATCTGGTATGGAATATCAATTTCTCTACTATGATTGATATCAAAAGCAGGAGTAGATTTTTAAGACAGAAACGTCTCAAAACGAGCTCCTGCCGAGCAGGACGTGGGCTCGGCTGAACCGCACAATTTACGATGCCCTTCTGATAGGACGCGTGCCAGTTCCTCTGGAGAAGCTGTATCTCTGGCGCCCAGGCGTGTTCAGCAAAAAGCAGGTTTCTGAAGTCTTATCCGTCCTTCGGTGACTGCAGAAACTTCCTGATAAAGCTGCTCCTGGAGCACCGCGTCTTCAGGCTGCTCTTATCACGCTGGGCRCGGGCTGTGCAGCCCGCGCGTCGGTGAAGTCGTGGGCAATCCTCTTTATCCAGGATTTTCCACCGTTTTAATTTTTAACTTTMAAATCTCAGCCCGGTCTGCTTCCCCTTATCACTTGAGTTCCCTGGAGGCTTCCTCGTCTACGGGGCACGGCTTCAAGGCTGTTTTGCAGTCCCGGACATGCAGCTCAAGGACTCTTCCGTTGCTCTGCAATGTTTTTTTCTCTGTGTGTTTGCAGACAAGGAGTCAAGCTTGTATTAAATAGTGATCAACTTTAAGCTGATTGGCATGTTATGGTCTTACTTGGTGGGGAATGAAAATCTCAGGTGGTGTTTACTACTAAAATTGCCACTTTTCCTATTCAGATTCCTCCCAGTTCTGTGAGGTTTAAAAAAAAAAAAAAAAAAAAAAAAGTAAAATTTATTGCCATTTCTTCTTTCCTTAAAATTACAGAGAAGCACCTTCGACTGTGCTTGTTGGAGGTGACTCAGCTATAAACTCAGATTAAAGTACTCTGCTGGAAAAATTCACCAGATTTTACAATTCCTCTTTCCCAGTAAGTTAATTTAAGTTACTTTCCTGGGAAATTTGCTCTGTGCAGAGGGCATTTTTGAGGTGAACAGGCACCTATTTAAGGTTTGCCAGAAAAATGTGTCCTATATAAAGAACTATTTAGACCTCATGGGATAAAAATGCTATTTCTCCTTTTGATCTTTATGCTTGAAGACATATATTCTTTGCCGGTTGGGATCAGAAGAAATCCCACCTTGACTGTGGCTGGCGTATTGCATAAATAAGGGCACTATGGAGGTTTCTCATCCAGTTGTGGAATCTGCAGAGGTGGAGATAGGGCATCACGTGCGTTGGGCCATTGGTCTGGGTCACAGTCTTCTTTTATATGCTTGCAAAAGAGCATCCTCRCTGGGCGAACCTCCACGAGACCCTTCCGAATCCGGGTGGGATGCTTTAAGCAACAGGTATTTGTCCTATGCCATCTCGTCCCCTTCCCCTAATCCTCCCCAACACTTTTATTTTTCCGTAGTCATGTGTCAGAGCTGTGCACTGTTACTTTGCCACCCTCCTGTTAAAAAGAGTTCACATTTTGGGGAAGAAATGCAGAAAAACAGCTCAGGCAGCTGGGYATTCCCTATAGCCATTGAGATGCCCTGAAAAATGATTTCACCCTTTCACCCACTGCTGTTTTAGTTTTCGTTCTCCTGCTGTGTTCTTTTTGTAATTGCCARTTAAAGATGGATCTTAGGCTCAATTCATCACAATTCCAAGTTCATCTGTGTCAGGCACGGGAAACTGGGTTAGCATTTGGCAACGTAGATATGTTTTAACAGCAGCAGACTTATTTAGTTTGGGGAAGAAATATCGACAGGTATGTGGGGAGTTGGCTAATTTTGTCCTCCAGCATAATTTCCTGAAAGAGAAGCAACAGAGTTTATAATTGATTTGATTAAATAATAAATGAAACATTCTCCTGTGGCAAAGTAGGCAGCATTTCCAGTSCATGAATCTTCTGTTCTGCGGATATGAATGGGAAGGCTCTAAAGAGTATGTGACACTGGAGTAGTTAGTCCACCCAAGGCCATGCTGTGCCACAGCGGCACCCTGGCTTGAAGAAGAAACGTGGGGTAGATTGAAGGTGCTGTAAAGCTCGGGGTCTCTCTCCCGTTGCTTTGTGGTGGAACTGCCTCGCRGGAACTTTTTCCACACCTCCTCTTTCTCACTTCCAGCCTTTATTACCTTAGGAGCAGAAGCTGTAAAGGATTCCTCCTTCTATGACTTTGTGCATGGATTTAGCCACTCTTTTCTTCCTCAGTCTTTTAAGCAGGCAGTAGTAGCCCCACTGTTAYATTAACGATGAGGCCGAGGTGTATATGGGCCAAGGTAACCAGTTACGTGTTAGGCATCTTTTTTGTTAACTGGGAAGGCTTGAAAAGACCCTTCCTTATCTTTAGTCAAGGGGGGGGTTCTCAGTACAGAGGCTGTATCTGCAAAGTTTAAGGCTGTATTTTCAAATTTGCCATCTCTAAGCTGAGAGCAGAGACTCCCTTTCCCAAGCACTGACTGTTTGCAGGAAGAAACCCCTGCAGATCAGCCTGGAGAGGGTATTAAAAGAAGCGTTCACGAATGAGTAGCCAGCTTGGAGCTTGCAAGTGAAATCATTGCGAGTCAGTATGTGGGTGGCCGGTGCCCGGGAGAGCTGTGTTCAACCTCTGCCTCGTGACGCCTTCACTCGCCGGTGGATTTGCCAAGAGGCACCCAGCAAGCTGTAGCCCGTATGGCCAGGCAGATGGATTTGGTGTGTCATCCAGTCCCTTTGGAAGTGAAGGCACAATATTAAGGCGACGCATCCCTTGTGTGTTTAAACAGCAGACAGCTGAAGCCAAACGCATCCTGTTAGGCTGGCTGGCTGCTATTTTGCATTCCTGTCCAGATCGAGGAGGCCCACTGCGTGGGGAAGGTGCGGCTGGGTGGRGATGGCAAAAGATACTCTGGGTCTGTTTGTTCCAGCCTGGGGCATTTTTCCACCTGGTAGGTGTCCCTTAATGAGCATCCTGCATCATTTGCACGCGCCGTAGAGGAAAGGCGCTGCTCCCACGCAGGCCTGGGCCCTGGGGCTGGCTGCCCGCCGCGAGGGCGACCTGCTGCACACAGTTGTTTCTAGGGGCGTTTCGGTGCCTAGAGCCGTGAAGGAGGTGTGCGGACGAGCAAGCCTCGGCCCGTTCCCTCCGCAGGATCCCCTAGGCTCCGGGGATGAAAGCGTCGCTTTTCAGCCTTAGAAAACACAGAAAAGGATAAAATATATCCTTCGAGATACATTTTGGTCTGAACCTTCAAATCCGCCGTGACCCTCGACGCTGGGTCTGGGTGGCTTTGCCGCTGACGGGCCCACGTCCCTAACGCATGCTGTGTTGCTGCTTGCAGATGACGGGAAGCTGTCCCTGGAGGAGTTTCAAGCCTTTTTTTCTGACGGGACGCTCAACGAGGAGGAACTCGAGAAGCTCTTTCACACCATTGACTCGGACAACACCAAGTAAGTGGCYGGCGCTGGACCTCTCCTTCCGTGGGGGGGTTGCGTTTCGGCAAAACCTGRCAAAAGCTCCTTTTCTGCATGGTTTGAGGTGTCGCCGTGCTGGCCGCTCTGCCTCYTTTTCCTCTTGGTGGTTTTTTTCAGCCCATTTTCTTTAGCATAAAACACAGCTTGTGAAAGGGTGCTTAGTTTTACCCCTGAGAGTATTAAAACGGCTCTTCAGCTTTTCCGCTGCCTCTGAAAGCTTTGCTGGGCTGTGGAAGGCAGTGGGGCGAATCGCTGGAGGCTTGGTAGCATCCGGGGGTTTTGCACGCCATGGACTGGGAYGATTTATGCACAAAACCTCCACCTCCACCTGGAGCACATCTGCTTCGCTTCCCACCCAAAATGTCCCCCGGCAAGATCTAGTGGCTGGAGCACTTAGCAGAAGCGGCAGCGGCAAGAGGCAAGCTGGCTCCATCGCAGCRGCTGTAGGGACGGGAGGGGGGAAACGCCGGGAGGGGAGGGGAGCTTCTGTTTTATGTTACATCCAGGTTGAAACTACATATGGCACCTGGGCCACCTGAGCTCTGTCTGACCCTAACCTTCTACTTCTGCAGCCAAAAAAGCGCTGAACACTCTTGCTGAGAATCAAGCATTTGCAGACCGTGCCGAGCTGTCGAATTAAGGAGACAAACTCGTTTGCCGCTGATGTTTTCTCCCCTGACTTTTTAATTTCATGGCTCTGTGCCTGCCTTTGCCACTTACCCCTCACTGCCCTCTCTGATCACATTTTTCTGTGGAGGGATCTGAGATGTTTGTGAACTCCTCGCCGTGGACCTGGCACCGACGTCGTTTGTGCTGATTACAAAGCGCTCGGGTCCCTGGYGTCCGGGCGGGAGTCCCCTGCCAGCAGGTAGCAGGACGCGTCCCCCCGGGCACGGCCATGAAGGACGTAGCCCACGAGCTTTTCTTCTCTTTCCAAGAGGAGCCAGTCTTCAAAAGCCTGAGTACTTAGGCTGTTTGAAAATATAAAGCCAGCTTTGAGTCATATTCCAATGTGACTCTTAATTCCTCTAGAGAGACAATATCTGTCCAAAACAGCAGATGAAAAGAGAATCCAGCTTCAAATGAGAAGTCTCTCAGTAAATGCTTAAAAAAATAATAGCCTGGTGAATCATAGAGGCCTTCTGACACCAGGCAAATTGAGGGTGGCCCGTGGGAATGGGGGGCTGAGAGGCCGCTGGTCAGCGCGGCTACCTGCCCGGTGGGGCAGGGCGAGCGGCTGAGTCCGAGGTGCCGGTGCTGCTTTTTGCCATCTCTGTGGGTTGGGTCGAGCTGATGGCAGAGTCCACTTCTAGCATTTCTACGGGCAGTTGAGCGTTTACTTATGTCCRTTTAGTCTTTAAAATATTCTCCTTAGGAAGATGCCGCTGACTGCAGAGAGACGATCCGTCTCTTCTAATGCCTCCTCCTCGATGGACGCAGCGTTGCTCCTGGTCGTCCGCACCATTGCTTGCAGAGGGCGAACTCCAGCCCTGCAGATAAGAGCACTCTCTAGCTTACCTGCTTGAGGRAGAGACTCTAAAGCCTTCTTACCTTCTTATTTTGTGCCACCACAGTAATGGGTTTTCATTAAAAAGGGGGCTCCATGGACTTGTTCCATGATTGTTGGAACAGTCACCCAACTTTATTCCAAATCTTCAGGCTAGCTTAAATTTCTTTTTTTCCTGCTCCTTTTTCTTTTCACCTGCTCATCTGCTTCTGTCTGAAATAGTTCATAGTGTTGCCTGGGGGTGTCAGTTCCCCCCAGGGAGTGGGGCCTTGCTTAGCAACTCCTCAGTGTGGAAAGAGTTCCAGCAATTCAGCAGTARTTTTCTTTAGCCGAGCTGGCTTGATCTAGTCAGCAGTACCCATTAAGTATCAATACTTTCACAGAGCTGTGTAGCATCTGCTGTTCTTGGCTGAAAGAAAAAGCCATGAGTTGGTCACACTCCCAAGTTGAGTCTTYGCATGAATTGGCACTTGTTTATTGATTTGGAAAGCATAGACTCCACGGCAAATTTATCACATCGAGGGAAGACAATATTCCTCATTTTTTTTGTTTGCAAGATCTCTCCCAGTCTCTGGAAAAACCTGTTTCATAGTGGGATCTGCTCAAGCAAAAGTGCAGATGTGCATTTCACTCTAAATTGAATGGAAATGGAGGCACACATCRCGAAATACTGTTTGCTTGGCTGCAGTCCTGGGTCTGGTAGTAGTCCTSCTGGCTGTGTGCGCGCTGTTGGGAGTCGTGCAGAGCGCCCTTCGCCTTTGCTCGCTGAGCTGGTGGGCCTGTGTGAGGTACCCGGGGCAAGCAGTTCGCCCCGGGAGCTGTGAGAACTTCGGTTCCTTGCTCCAGGCGCTTCCCCGCTGCCCGGTTCCTGCCGGTGCCTGAACCGCTTCTCCCGGCTTCATTGAGGCTTGGTACAGAGCACCGACTTACTCGTAATCGCCGAGGGCTTTCATACCCCGAGACTGGTGAACAGATTAAGCGACAAAGACTGAGCTACCAGATGAGCGCRCTCTGTTTTCTTCCGTGTTTTTCCATTTTACAGTGGAAGGTAGGGACAAAATTTAGTTTATCTTTCCAAAGGCCATTTGAATTAAAATTATTCACTGGCTGAAAGGGGAAGTTAATTTATTTCTAAAGCCGGTTTTGGTATTCCATTTTTCCTGTGTATTTTTCTTACGTTGTCCGTCGTGTTTGCTTAGTGTGCAAAACAAAGTTTGCTATTGAAATTACATTACAGCTGGGTAGCTCTAGCTGAAGAAAATTATGTTCCCGTTGATTATTAATAATTGCTTTTACCAGCTAAAGTACAAAAATGTTGATTCAATTTTCCAGAGTATTTTTAGGAGCAGTCTTACTAGAGTAGACCAAATGAACGCCTGTATTAGCGGCTTGCCTTGCTTTAGTGGGGAAGATGCGGAGGAGGAGAAGCCTCGGCAGAGGAACGGCCAGCGAGGGTTGCCTGCAGGCTGCAGGATTTGCTCCGTGCTCCTGGGCGGGGGTCACTCGCGCCTGCGCGGTTTTGCTTTGAGAATTTTAAGAATCTCGGCAACACGRCGCGGCGAGCAGGATGCCTAACCGAAACGAGAGAGCCGGAAACAGCCCAGGGCCGTTAATGAGGCTCGTTCCCTCTGCCTCCCTGCCCAGGAAGTGTGCCGAGGAGGTTAATGGTGCGGCACGGTGGGCGCGCGGCGGTGTGGAAACACGGTTACGGGAAATCAGGCGTGCTGTTGCGGCAGACCTTGAGCAGGGTGGTAAGGCTCTGCCCTGGAGCAAACCGAGCGTCCCCAGCCGAGGTGGGTCCTGCCCGATGCTCCTAACTTCGGTTTTCGTGGGTGGGGAGGGGGATKGTGTACTCAGAACCCATGGTGTTGGTATCTCCGGGGGCTTTCTCAGCTCACGTCACTGAGGTTTTGCTCTTACGCTCTTGGGATTTGCAGAGGGAAAAAAGTCCCGTAGCTGCAACAACGCCGGAAAGCTAGAGGAGGCGAGGAGAAGCCGGGCGACGGCGGGCGCCCCCTTCGGCTTGGCACCTCGGCCCCCGCCCCGGCAGGGAGGCGTCCCGCGGTGTCGCCGGCAGCGCTGGACTCGCGGCGTGCCGTCGGGTGGCTGGCACCGCGGGTCCCTCCGCTCGGCCGGCGCCGGGGCCCTGCCGTAGCCAGCGCGGCGCGGCCGCCTGCACGTGCCGAAAACCCCCGGTCGCTGCCCCGAGACTTTATCGCTGGGTGTCTTTGTAAGAGAAACTGCTATTAGTGGAAAAATACYTGGATTCTGCTATAATCCACAGGATTGCTGGTTGTGTCGCCTGGCCGCGGGAGTCTTCAAGCGGTTTTGGCAACACCGTATTCAAAACGCTGCTGTTGCTTAAAAGTGGTGATAAAGTGGTATTTTTCTCTCCATCACTAACGCTGGCTGCCCCGCTTCCCTTCTTCCCACYGGAAACACGAGGCCAAAGCAAGATGTCGCTAGGTGTTTTCCACCRTTGGTTTTAACTGATATTTCATGAGGTTTCAGCAGGGCTTTCAGGGAAAGCTTCCTGAAGGTTGCTGGGGTGGCAACGACATACTGCTGTTAATATCTAGCTGTGTAAATTTTAAAAGGAAAATACGATTGCGAAAGGAAAGTCAAAAATTTTCAGTTCAAGCATGATCAGCTGAAACACTCTCCAAACATTGCTGCACCGACTGGATGTAAACGTGCTTTGTCTGACCCACATTTCCTATCTTTTTGCAACTCCCTGAAACAGCGTTTCGGGAACAGGCAGCTCCCGGACCGCACGTGCGGCAGAGGACCGGCGGCGTCTCCCACTGCGTGCAGGGTCCTGCCTCGGGGCGCTTGGCTGTTATCCGGGCAGTGAGCAACACTGGCCGGTGGAGGCATACAGCACTTCTCCTCCTGCTCGCTCAGCTGCAGCACAGTAGTTTTAGGGCACAATTTCCGAAATATCTGTGCGCCCATGCTATATTGCGCACCTAAGCTGACCCCTGGCCAGSAGATCCATGCGAACGTGAGTCCGTGGATAAATATTGAGCTGAATAAACCTACTGGCAGAGGCTGCAGACGGTGCTTACAGCTGGAGCATCTTGCTGCCGTAAGCGTGTGCCTGCCCTGTGCCTTGCTTRTTTGGGATATGGGTGACTTTGCTCTAGCGAAGAGATGCTAGCATCTGTGCAACCTGAGATGAGTAYATGGTTAATTTTTTACAGCACGAAACAACGCTGGTTCCTCGGAAGGAACCAGCCAGTGCCCCAGAGCTGTAGAGCTGTGTCAGCCCAGAGTTTTGCCTATGGCAACGTGGCGTTTTTCCGTGGTCTCTGCCACTACCATTTCCTCTTCCCGTCATATGCCCAGGAGCCCCAGTCCCCACCCTGATGGCCTCGCTGGGAAGACTACAGTCATTACTCACCACTTGTGAGGAAAAAGGGGCTTTGCATCACCTTGTAAAGATGAGAAAGTGGAGTGCCTGTCAGTCCTTGGAAAGGAGAGGGAAGTCAGATGTGGCTGTTGACCAAACTAACTTACTCCTAGCAAGGGATTTTAAAAATTCCTTTTGTATCTCATCCATTTTTCATAGCTGCAGAGGACAAACCTTTGGGGAGAGATCTGCTCACTGGAGCAAGACTTCCCAGATGAGCTGTACATGTCCATTCGAAAGGAGCCAAGAACACGGCATTAGCATTCTACTGCACTGTCATTTATTATCTCTCAGCTAGGCTTATAGCTATTATTTTAATTACTTTATTTTYCCCCCTCTTTCTAAGTGAGCTCATCTCTCCAGTGGCAGATACTAGAAAAGATTGGAGCTTGCATGTAGTATAATTAAAAGAATCTCTTCTCCAAAGCTCTTARCAGTTCCCACAGACTGTCGCTTTTGCTGGAGGATTGTCACAAATGGAGAACTGCAAACAACGGGGCTTTTCAGCATGTAAAAATTCACCAGTCTGCAATCTTCTGCTCTTCATGGAAGTTATGTAGTGCTGTATTCTAGGGAGAGCAAYGAGATGGGATGTATGGGAAAATATGTTGGAAAATGTTGGAAGGGGCAGTGAGGGAGCTGCGGCACGATGCTGGTGAAGTTCTCTGCCCGCACTGATCGGTCCTGCTGAGGAAGGGAGCATGTTAGCCCAGGCAGCGTGCTGTGCCTGCACAGCTGTAGTACTTCCAGTGTTGGAATTAGCTTGAGCATTTTGATATATCTGAAATGTCAGTGGAGAGGAGATGGGAGCTCCAGGTTATCCATTTTATGCTCTGACTACAAGGCTCCTCAAAATGTTTTTGTGGCTGAAATGAAGAGGGTGGTAAAGAGGGAAAGAAAGACTTTTAGGGAGGAAGAGAGACGGTTGTTGCTTGTACACAAGACCAGAGAACCTGCAGGACACGTGGCTCCCAAAGGCAGAGGCTGAGGTGCAGTTGATGCCAGGTGCCCTGGAACAGATGAGCCAAGCGGTCTGCTAGCTGTGATTTACCCTCTCTGGGTGATGGTACTGGGTCGCGGCACTCCTCTGCCTTGTGGGCAGGTGCTGTGGGTATGGGCCACCTGAGCCAGGCCCCTGCCCTCTGTGAAAATCCAGAGAGTTGTTTGCGTTGTCCCATTTGCCTGTATTTTGCATTGWGTGTGGTTTTGTGCTGGCCAGGTGAGCTCACCCTCGCTCCTCAGCACCTTCAGTTCCTGGGAGGGTGGGCAGCAGTAGGCAGCGTGAGCATTTTTGGCACTTCCAGCTAATTAGACGCTCCCAACCTGGAGATGTTTCTGCTGAGTTCAGCGCGGTAGTTCGGTGTGATGTTTCCCCGCTTGTCGATTTGCAGCACATTGTTGTGAAAAACAGCAGCTTTTTCTCTTGCTTTTGCCTGGAGATGCCATTCAGTTCAAGGTCAATGGGAGAGGCCTGGGAGGCTGGTGGGGAGGGCTGTGTCGTTCCCTGCTGTAATTACAAGACCTCTGTTCCTAGCAGCGGAATCGATAATGGAAAGCGCTAGCGGGTCATCAAGTCCCAGAGCACAGAAAAGGCTTGATTGCTTCAGATTGCTTTCATTGTGCCCGCACCTCAGCGCTGCCACGCTTCCCCAGCTCCCCAGCGAGGCAGCGGGAGCGCAGCACAGCGCGACTTCGGCTGCCCGGCGGCGACCTGTTGTCTGCGCAAAAAGTGCGAGATGCTGGAGACAGTCGTGGTGACCGTTTGGGAGCTTTTGCTAGCTGGAGGGTCCTCTGGCTCTGTAAGATCCATCCTGCCCTTCCGGGCGAGGGTAGAAGTATGGCCTGACCACGAGCTCCTGGCAGTGTAGGGGGAAACTGTCCTTAAATGCGAGGGGGATGGGGTGGGCTACGCTGGCTCTCCCTGAGCATAACCAGATTTGGCACCTCCAAAAGGTTATTCCCAGGTGATGCCTTGCGCCTAGCTGAGTTGCATGACTCCATGGTCCAAAGGTTAAGAGGCCCACGGCATTTTCTGCTCAGCTGAAGGACAGCAGAATACGGCGTAGCAGAGAGCTAGCTTATCAAGTTCGTGTTCAAAATAGTTTTTGGGGTCGCGGCTGGGTATTCTGCGCCTGCAGATGCTCGGGTTTGGTACTTGGTGCTCTGCCTTGTCGGAAAGCATCTCGAATAGCGGCCATCCTGAAAGGGCAGGAAAAAACTGTGTGGGAGGAGAGAAATGAAAGAAGAGACAAGAAGTAGCTCTTTGGAGAAGCTGACAAACTGAGCCAAACGCTCACGAGCTAAGGCTACAAAGAGCTAAGAGGGCCTGTTGGGGTGTTTTCAGCACCCAGTTACTCCAAATATTAGGAGTGCAACTGTGAACAAGGCCTCAGAGTAGAGGGAATGTTAGAAGGGCCTAAACTGATACTTCTAGACATAATGGCAGCTGCCTATGGCCCTCGGTTTTCCAGAGCATGAAACTAGTGTTGGGGACAATAGATACCGGTGGGCCAGAGTCTGTTCTTCCAGGTAGATGRTGAACTTGGAGGTTCACTCATTGCTGCATATAAGGGGAGTCTGGGAGAAGAGACCACTCCCTTCCAGAGACCTGTGGCTGGTAAATCCCTCTTTTACTGGAAAGAACCATTTCTTGTTGTGCAAAGACGGGTCTCTGTGCACACGTGCGCTCCAGCCTTTCATCGTCCCCGAGGCGTCTGGCAGAGAAACTCGCTTGTGCCTGTGTTCAGTGCCCAAAAATCACTCTGCAAACACCTGGCTGGAGGAATCGCGCTAGTCTGCATTACTTAATCAGCCAGAGGAGAACCAGAAGTAARATCTTGATGCCTCATTTTGCACCTGCTGCACCCTGAGGTGACATAGCTCTCTTGAAATTCTTTCTCTCCCTGTGRGTGGATCACAATGAAGTTCATCTGTAGGTTTTTTCCCTCATTTTCACTAATCAGGTTTCTCCAAGCTTTCTGTAGAAGAGGAATAACTCCTTCCCCCCTGTCTTCAGTCTAGCTTTTCAAAATTAGAAATACAGAGTTGGTAAATTGCTACCTTCCACAGCTTGTTGACATTATCTGCTTTAGCACATATATTATACCTGGTCCCACAATGAAGTATTTAAATGGTTAGAAAATGGAGCTGTTAGAGGGAGCGGTGTGCTGCCTAGGAAACTGAAGCAATTTGAGATCCTGTTCAGCCTTGAGTTGTCATGGCTGGGACAATTATTCCTTAGGGGTCTTTCTGTAAGAGTTTCTTATTTAAGGTTGATTGAAGCAGAGCAAATGAGGAGGGACAAGCCTCTACTTCACTCACTGTTAATTGTGTGAGAGAAGCTGTTAAGATCATGTTAGCTCTAATAAGGGATATGAGCAAGAACAAGCTTCCTAGTGCTAGTGCAGTTGCTACTGGCCAGTTGTGGTTCGTTGTTTCTGCTGAAGGAATGCGTGTGTGTCGTGACCTGCATGGAGACCCCTCCAGTGAGGCCATTGAGATGTTTCTCCTTCTTGCTCCCAGGGCCATTGGCTCAGTCTCCAGGACGTCAGAATGGCAGGTGTCACTTCATCAGCACATGAGCGTTAGGTGGCCAGGCTCCCACTGGCATGGGGGACTGTAGAATGAGGCCTCCACACTCAGGGAACACGGTGGTTCTTCACCGAAGTATGTTTCCTTGGCTTTGCCTCATCTCTGACCTCCTCCAGTTTCCCTTGCTTATCTCAGCCAGTCAGCTAGGAAAACTCCACCCAGGCCCTCTGTGGAAAAGCTGTTTTCTATCCTCTGTGAACACGGAGCATTTTCAGGGCTCTCAGATATGGTTCATTGCCTGCGTGCATGAATTTTGTTTCTTAGTTTGCTTGACTATGTTGAGATCCAACTATTGAGATTGTTTTTTGTTAGACCCTGTGCAAACATGTAAGACTTGGTGCTTGCCGCAAAGAAGCTTAATGGCCTACAGTGATGAGTAGCAGACAAAAAATGGGAGGAGATGCTGTCAACAGGAGGTGCTGGTGGAGTTGAGAGTCCAGGCTGATGTTGTCTGACAAGAGGAGCCAAAGGAAGGAGGGTCAGTAGGAGCCTGGCAGCTCTCTGCTCAGTGGTACCCCAAGCTCTGAAGACTCCTCTTTTGGTCTTGTGTATGAGAAATACGGTGTTCCGGTGGGGCYAGAGAGAAGGGCAAAGAAGCAGAAAATCTGCTCCTGAACATTAAGCAGAGAACAGCTTCCAAACAAGCTTAATGCGTGCAAGTTAAAGGTAGGCTTTATGCTTCAGCTGGTAACTCAGCTGCTGGTGTTTTTCACCAGTCTTCTTATGTCAGTCCGCTCAAATTGGAACAGAAAGTACTTCCACTTCTTGGGCAAGGAACAAAAATGATTATGAATGTTTTTTTTCCTTCTCCCCCCACTAATTTTGCCTATTTGCACTGGAAACTTGATTCAGTGCAATGCCAGTTTAGTCTAGGAACTGAAGCCCTTTCTGCAGAGATGGATGTGCCATTGAAGGCAACTCAATTTCAGAATACTGAATGGTCTCAATTAGCTCTCTGGGAAGCAAGCTAACGATCATGTAATCAGCTGAGATTTTGATTAACCGATTTAAGAGACAGTTCTAGTCTCTTCTAAAAGGGACAAAATGATTGCATAAAAATTATATGTCTAGGTCTCATTATTTGGCTCTCAAGAGTACRGGCACTTGGTGGATTTTGTTCTTTCTGCTTATATTGAAGATGYTTTTGAAATCCTGGCTTCTTCTTCTTAATGACTGCATGCCACTTACACTGTGCTATGCTGTGCTTTTCTTTCCTTCTTCCACTTCTTTCCTTCTGCAACAGAACAGCTCCCACATCACCAGCCAGGTCMTGGTTTCTCTTCATTTGAATGCAATGTAATTCTTTTGGAGCAGAGAAAGCTGCTGGTTTTCACTGTTTGACACACCTGCCGCGGCGCTGAGGCTGTGCCTTTGCACTGCCGTGCGCCCCSAGTGCCCGCCGTGAAGCCGAGGACAGAGTTTGCAAGAGAGGGGAAGGTGGACAGCTTGGCAAACGAATCTCAGCCTCCTTTTAGGAAAAAAAAAAAGGCACTGAAAAGGATCACTCTCTGGGAAACTCGTAGGTCTGGAAATGCTGCACAGAAACTTGTAAATCTCGTAAGTTGGACAAAACCATTTGAGAACATTTTTCTATTCCCRGGCGTTTCCCAGGCAGCCTTTCTGCTGCGTCCCTGGAGGGAGCCGCGGGACGAAGGTGAGCCTCGAACAGCAGGCTYGCGTTTGCTGCAGAGCGCACGGAACGGGGAGAGTTTATCTGTGCGACAAAAATCTGAGAAGTACCACGCGAGAGGGTTTTCCAGTTGAAACTTGGACCCAGCTTGTTGTTTTTTGTATTGTTTAGGGCTGTTCTGGGAATGGAAACAGGTCTAGCTCCTCACTRCTGCCTCATGGGCTATACTGTCTGTCTTAAAAAGCTGAAATAAGGGAAGATTTTTTTTTGTTAGGTCATTTTTTATTAGCAGGAGAAGGGAAAACAAAGATTCTGGTAAAATGCAAGCAACAAGAGCCCAGGAATTTCTTGCTTTACTTTCTTCCTCTGCTTTTAGTTTCCTGACAGTCGTGTCTCATACATCCCAGTCTAGCATTTTTGCTTTTTTGGTTCCTTCCTGTCCTACATACAACTTCAGTGGGATCAAGATAAATGCAAGATGTAAAAGGAGGAGGAAGCTGATTTAATTTTAATTCATGCTCTCAGTGCCTTAACATTTGCTTTCGGCAATTAGCACATCCTTCAGCTGAGCTCAGAACAATTAGTTTTTCTAGCCTCTTGTTGTGCAGTCCAAGATTAAAGAGTGGTCAAAGCTATATTGCAGCACAGGCAGCAAAAATGAGAGCTCTGTGAGAGAGGGAAAGACAGAAATTGGAGAAGTCTGTCTTAATTTATCCCCCCAAAAGGGGGAGCCTGATTAACCTGCAGCAATCTAGTTACAGTAGATAACCCAGTAATAAGGCTGACATTACGGAATAGTCCAAATCCATCACAAACAGCTGGTATTAGAAAGCGTATCTCGAGGCTGATCAACTTTAACAGTGTGACAGCAGAACTGATGCGTTGCTAACCGAGATGCAATTGCTCGTACTTAGGTTTTGTGAGATGCAAACTGAAGGGCTCAGTTTACAAGCGGGCCGTGATGCAGGACGGAGGCTGAAGTTACTGGCTCTGCGTAGGACCGGGGTGCCAGAATTAAATAGTCAAGTTTCTCGATGGAACATTAGAAAAATATCAACAAAAATCTGCCAAATTTGAAGATGTKCCTTTACTTTTCCTCCCCCGCCTTTTCTGTTAATTTTCCTGTGAATAGGCTCCCTTAGGAGTGWTTTTGAAGCAGCGATGTTAAAGCGAATAGATGAGGCTCATCTGAGACTCAGAAAGGCAATTCACGTGGGTGAGCTGGTGCCAGGACTAATGTTGGCAGCGACTCGCGATGAACATTTTGCAAACAGTTTCCTGGCTGAATTGGCTGAATTCCCTTTGATGTGCGGGGAATAAATCCCCCTGGGATGTCCCGGTTCCCGTGCACGGAAAGGAGACGGGACAGCGCTTATGTCCTGCTGCCGGCTTGCCCGGGCTGGTCCTTGTGCCGGTGCTTGCCGGAGCAGCATCTCGGGCGCAGATCATACACGCCGTCTGCTGTGTCCTCAGCACGTCTCCTGGCCCTCAAAAATGTCACCTTAGAAGTGCGGTGAATCTTGGCATAGAAAAATACAACCTGGTTTCTCAGATCTGGGAAGGATAACCTCCTGGCAACGTGTGATCCTGTCCCAAGCTCTGGTCACAATCTTTGCAGAATCTGGGGCCAAGTCTACTGAAAGATGTGTTTCCTACAGCAGCCAAAAATAAATAAATTTTTAAAACGTGACTTAATCAATTTGAAAGTGCTCTCTAGCCTACCAGCCAAGTTACTTGTAGGCTCTAATTAAACCTGCCTTATATTTTCTTTGATGTCTTTGTGGGCAGAGTGATACTTTCAAGATCGAGTCATCCATCCCCAAAAAACGTTGAGGATTTAAATGCAATTTATGAGGGATTTGGCACATAGMAAGCCTTGAAAATGTCTCATACTGTACTAACTGTCTGTTTTATTTAAGGTAATGGCCGTACTTGGAAACCAACTGTTGGATTAAACGTAGTAAATCAGCGTGCTGTGAGAACCTACYTTCTTGGGATTTCAGTTGCGCTGTAAACTGCTTCTGTGCTGTCTTCTTCTTGCTCAGAGTTCTCAAAAGCTTTGCAAGAGATTTTCTCGCGTGGGCGCATGGTCGGAGGTTCTGGCCACCCTTGACAAAGCAGCGACAGAAGTTAATGTCTGTGCCCGGGCGGTGGCAGTGGGCGAGCGGGGGTCTGCAGAGCCGGAGCAGGAGGTTTCGACCTTGGGCTTCTCCTGCCCTCTGCAGAGTTTCACSGTTCGCATTCGTGGTTGGCCCGTTCCAGGAAAATGCAACGTTGCGCTCTATTTCTGACGTTACGAAGGGGCAGGACGGTCTAGCACCAGCTGACAGACTGAAATGCCATATTGCAGTTGCTGACGAATRAGCAAACAAATTCCTGGCACTCCGCAGGTGCCCGCTTATTGCCCCTGCTTTTTTTTTTTTTTATATAGTGACTTTTATTTCATTTTTTACCTAATGAGAGCKTAGATCCTGTTTCCTAACAGGTGTTTGCAGGGCTCGGAGATGCTGCTCCGCGCGGTTAACAGCCTCTTTGCTTCACGGCTCTGTGGATTATTACCGGCATGAGGGAAACGGAATTGCGTTGCAGGTCATCGTCGGTAGAAGACGTCTTCCCCCYTCCCGCCTGCAGTTACTGCTCCCACCGAGCGCTCTGGCAACAGCGTTCAGGCGCCGCGCCGCGGGCCCCTTAGACCTGTTGCTCCCCGACCGGTGGCGTTCGTCTGCCGTCAGCAGTAATCGACCGCGGTGGGTGCTCGGCGGCACCCGTGCCGGGCAGGAGCCGCGCCGATCGGCTGCGCTGGGTCGGCCGCAGGGCCGGCGCGGCAGCGCCTGCCTCTCCGAGTCGCTGCCGCTGAGGTGCCGCGCGGCGTGTTGTGGGTTTGTTYTGTACAGGAAGCAGGGACATTTGGCAGGAGGTCAAGACCATCCTTTAAAGCAAGGGACAGGTGGTTGCCGGCCCCCCAGCTGCCAGCTTTCCACGGTTGAATAAATTAAGGCCAAAACCGACATATGTTATGAGTACTCGTCTGCCTGCATCGTTTGAAGCTGCAGGTGGCTGAACGCGGTTCTCGTTTCTGGAAAGCCTTGGCACGTTGTTTCAGCCGTTTCTCTGCTGTGGCCGACACGCTCCAAACTCATCGGCGTCAGGACGT
>NW_028185839.1:1207246-1268847 GCF_003343005.1 Rhea americana
GGGGGTCGCGCGGGCAGACTCCCCGCCAGGAGCAATTCACGTGGCAGCTGGCAGGAAGGTGCTAGCCGTCGCTTCAGGTGGTATTTTTTGCATCACGTAGCGATGTGCTGCTCAGTAAGAGCAAGATCTGGCAAAACTGTTAAAATAACGCACTGGAAAAGCAGCTCTGTACTCAGAAAGAAGTGAGGAGGCAAAGCAGCAACTGTCTTCCMAAAGCACCTTGGTTTTCTCTGTGTCTCTCTTCTTTTCTAGAATCTTTTAATTTTCGTAGACAAACTCGGCAGAGGGGATGGCTGGAGCAGTCTCTCATAGTCCCTGTCTGTGTTTGGAGCTGCTCTGCACAAAGCAGTGGTGAAACTCCAGCTGGCTTTTGAATCAGACCAGGATTTGGGGCATTATCCCTGTATCAATGTCAGAAAAAGGAAGCTAAAGGAAATAACTATACAATTTTTAATGTATTGTGAAATCAACTTACATTGGGCTTTTTTTTTTTTGGTGATCTGCAGCAGAAAACTGTGCAACAGATTTCTGAAGTCTCAGTCGACACGATGCCACATCCCAGGGTTCTGGCATATGCCTTTCATTTTAGAGTCACAAAATGCAACAGGAGGAGCTCCAGGGTGGATTTTCTGAATCCTTGGGACAAAAGAGTTGAGCAGGCGGCAAAAAATTTTGTCGTTGAGCAACTGGATACCTAGATTGGTGGCAGCTAGCTGGTGTGCCTAGGTATCTCTCTGCCTTGTCATAAATATTGCTGCTTTCGCTGTATAATTCAGTGTGATCCTGTGAGGAGCCCAATAAATAGATATGGAGGTGATGRTGAAGTGGTATCTACTAATGCCTCTTAGCAATAGTTGTATTCTTTTTACTATATTGAGTTCTTAGCAGAGACCAAAGGCATTTTGARTATCCCAACCTGATTTATAGCAGCTTCAAGCATCTGTGTCACATGGACGTATTCATAGCTTGGACTAAGACTGACAGYAAGACAGGGTTCAGGAAGAGAAGATTTGAAGAAGGTTTCTACTTTGATTATGGAAGGCTTTCAAGACTAAGCTGTCATCAGAAGTGTAGGGCTTACTGGGATAATGCGGTGTAGTACAAGTGACTGTTGGCTAGAGTTAATATTAGGGTGGGCTGGAAAGAAGGTAAGGGAGAACTTTGAGCACACCTGCATTTTGAAAGCCTTCAGAGAAAACCCTTAAGGCCTAGCACTCCAAGTCGTGTGACTGAAGATGACTCACTGTAGTTATGGGTCCCTTGACCATGTTCACAGTTAGGGCTGGGGTAGGGAAGAGCAGATCTGAAAAAGGGGGCTTATACTTAAATTATGCTGCACTTGCAAGCTTTGTGTGAGGATTTGCATCAGCAGGGATGTACAACTTGTATTTGCTTTTTGGGTAGTAAGCAACACGCAGTGAGCTAAAGCTGCTTACTGGGATGGGCCAGGGTTAGGGACTGGAGAGGTACAGGAAAGAAGCTTTGGTTACATCTGCATCTTGAAAGATTTTGGAAGTTCTTTTTTACCTCGTGCTGTAAGAGTGGGGCTGTTTAAAGTAAGCGCGTGGGCAAATGAGATACTTTAACAGGTATCAGGAAAGATTTGGCAGGGTCCTCTGGAAGAGTAAGATGATGAGCTTGGAAAGCTCCTCAGCTATTTAGAATTAAAGGTATTTAGTTCTTGGCTGGTATCCAGTATTTAGTATTTCTGTTGCTCTGCCTGGAAGAATTTCTGCCTCCCATGGGTTTCTACAAGTGTGTTTCTTTGAGTTTGGAAACTAATGATCAAGGGTGACCATCTGTGACCTCTTAGGAAGCATCTGGATGTACATTTTCCACGTCTGAGGTGTACTGATAACTCAGCGCTGCTGCTGCTGGGACTTGAAAGCATATCATCAGATATAATAATGCTTTTCAGCTACATATGGTGTTTTGTGGTCTGTCCTAAATGAAAATCAGTTCTGCAGGTGGCTAAAACTAGAGGATAATTTGTTTCCATGCTCATTTGAAGCCTCATAGCAAACCCAAAGCTGCAAATTGAAGATGGAAATAAAAGCGGGATGTGATTTCAGAAAGCCTCCATTTTCTGTGACGGGGAAGTAACTGAGCAGTGCGGCTGCTGATGCAAAGCTTTCATCTGCTCAAGCAACAGAAGTTATTATCTTCCGCTGAAGATGATCAGGTGTTGACTGGTGTTTGAGCAGCCTATGCAGCCAGCTATTTGAGTGAGAAATATGCTGTGAAGATGAGACTTTGATGTATTTGCAACTTTCGAGTTCCCATTATGTTTCTGATTATGTTTCCCCTTTGGAGATCCTGGGACATCACTCCCTTGATGGTGCTGAAACCGAAGAAGGGAATTTCACACTCCTCTCCTCCACGTTATTTTTTCCGCCTTAAGATAACTTCCCCATTCCTCTTTATAATTGAAGAGAAGCCTGGAGAAATGCATTAACAAAAGCAAGTCAAAGTCCTTGCCTTTGAGAGACAGGGTGATATCGGAAAAGAGAGGAAAAGATTGTGTAGAGCTAGGGACGGGGGTTTCTGCTCCAGTTTCCCCCGTCAGACACAGCTCCACTCCTTGATCTGGAATAAGGGCATGGATTTCACCCATAGACATGGCTGAGCATTTAGTTGCTGACAAATAYGGGAAGGACAAGAAGAAGAAGTTTATTAGGGCTCTGAACTGATGGAAAAACAGCAGAAACTGTACAGGGACAAACTCTTATAAATGCCCAGACACTGGAAAATCTTCAGGCAAGGACCCAGCTAGGCAAGGAGACAACTTCCCAGGGATCCTCATCAGCTCTGGCGCTCGCCAAACTGCTTGCTCTCGTTTTAAACTTTATTCGGAGACATCTCTTTCTCTCTGGCGTGCACAGGAGGCAYGGTAATTACTCTGGGCAGCCTCCTCCTCTTCCTGGTTGTGTGGCACTAATTATTTTCTGGGAAAATTCACTTAATTAGGCCCACTGAGGAGATGGTCTTGCAGCACTGTCGTTGCTCTTTAAACTCCCACGTACGAGGGTTGAGCATCACCCTTTGAGGACTTTGCTTTTCCTTTGAAAATAGTTGGGTGTAAACCAGCAGGGAGAACTATTTCCTTATTGCTAATACATTTATCTGGTCACAAATTATCACATGTATTTAAGCGGTGGTGGGTGGTGAGCAATAAACATTCCTTTTTGTCGCCAAATGAGTTTATGGATTACGTGGGGTTTTTTTTATTATTATTTTATTTTTTAGAGGAGGGTCAAGGTTGAAATCTGAGCTTTCATGTTCGTGTTTGGCTCTGATTTCTGTCAGAGAAATTAGGTCCCAAGTGGGAAATGGAGACTACCCCCAAATTGGGTCATGGCTGGAAAGGAGCAAGTCTTGAAGCGTGCACAATCCTGCTTGTTCTGCACCTTGTCGCAGCTTCACCAGTGGGAAAAGATAGAAAAAAAGCCCTGAAACTAAAATYCACTTAGATTTTCTTGATTTTCTACTTTGATCAAAGGAAGAACCTTGTTTTAGAAAGGAGCCAGAGCTGAAAGTTCTGGCTTTTGATTTTGATTTGTGATTTTTCTTTTTAATTTGTTGGGGCTTTTACAAAAGGGCTGAATATTTGGCAGCCAAAAAAGAAAAAGCCATAGGGAACACACAAAAAAAGATCCCCCCTCCCCCAGTAGCTTGTAGCCGCAAAGCTGTGAACGCTTGAGTTTTAGGTGTCTTGGGGACATGGTTTCGTAATGCAGACGTACCGAGACGCGCTCGCGCCGTTTCGGGCAGGGGGAGCCCTGGGCAGGAAGGGTGCTGAGCCTGCGCTGGGCGCTGAGCCTCCCGGGCGCAAATCCTGCAAACGCGAGGGAGAAAACCCGCGCCCACCGGACGGGGCACCGATTTGCAAGCCCCCCGGTAGCGCGCTGGCCCTGGCCGGTCGCTGTCGGCGTGCCCACGGCGGAGACGTTGTTCCCCCCGCCGGTGGCAGGACCTTCGGCGGGTGGAGGTGCYGGCGCCGAGCCCCTTCCCGGCTCGGCCCTGGGAAAACCTGGATGCATCCCGCGCCCGCCCTGTATCCTAAAATCTTCTCTCTCTCTCTCTTTTTCCCCCCTCCGCTTCCTCCTGCTCCTCGCTGTCCCGCTCCTGCAGCAACGTGGACACCAAGGAGCTGTGCGGTGAGTACAGACCTCGTCCTCCTCCTCCTCCCCGCGCTGGAGCGGGCGCTCGGGGTCGCCTCTGTTTCGCGAGGGTGCGGGGAAGCTGCAAAGAAGCGAAGTTAACTGCAGCCTCYGAGGGGCAGCCGGCTCCTCCGCGGGCGCCGGGCGGGCTGCGCCGGGAAAGGGCTCGGGGCACATCCGCGGGGTCCTGGCCGCCGCCGCCGCCGCAGGCTTTAACCTCCGGCGACGTCAGGCGTGCAAGCTGCGCCCTGCGGCTCGAGAAACCGGTACGCCTCCGTAGGACCGGTAACGTGTTCGCCCTCAGGCAAAGCCGCCTGCTTGGCAGCAGGCTGGCTAAAACACGCGGCATCTCCGGTGCACCTCGCACAGCTCAGAGGAACTAAAGACAACCTGTGGCGACGCYTTGGCCCGCGGCGGCGGCAGGAAGGGGTTATTTCCTGCAGGGGTTTCTCGGGGGCTTTGTCTGGATTCGCGGCAACGCGTGCCTGGGGCTTTGCTGCCCACCCGGGAACGTTATTCTACGGACGCGCTGGTGTCAGGAGCCGCTTGCCAGGTGCTCAGCTTTCCTGGCGGAGAAGAGGAGCTGCGTTGCCTTGCCAAGGCTTGGCCATCGCCTCTCCTCACCTCCTCTGAGAGGGCRTAGAGGAACATCTAAAGCAACTTATGCAGGTCCCCAGCATTTACCTTCATCGCTTCACCACTGATGACAGTGTTCGAAGGTCCAGGTGGGAATAGGTGGGACAGCAGGAGATCCAGGCGCTGGCAGCTGTTCTCTGCAGCACGGTGCTCGCTGCGGGCACGAAGCGGAAGGAAGGCTCTGCTCTTCAACGCTGCTCTTGAATAGCGAGAAAGTTTCCTTTGAATAGCGAGGGGTTTCCTGACCCCTCGCGCAGCCAGACGGCTCTCAGTGGCTGTGCTGGCACAAACCGCCGGGAAGAAGTCCCCGTCTTGGCTTAGCTGCCGCCAGCTCCTTATTTATTTGGCAGCACTTTAAGCCGCTCGTTCTTCAGTTTATGCTGATGCGGTTACAGCTACCTGCAAAAGTTTGTCTACTTTAATTTAAGAATATAGATTGCTTTCAGACTCYGGCTGTTTGTGTTTGTGTTGTTCACAGTTAGTTATTGGAACAGAAGATCCCAAAGGGGAAAAGCCTGAGCCCCAGGTAACAGAGAGGAGTTGAAGTGGGGTTTCAGTTCCAGCAGGCGCTTGAACACGTATTTGCAAGCCTGACAGTGGAAGAACAACATCATTTTTTTCATAAATCCCTAAGCCACCAAAGCGAGATAAGACTGAGTTACCAGGAGAGTGGGTTGATAAACCCACCAGCTCATTCTGCGAAACGCAAGGGGTGGTCGGCTTGCTGAGTACCTACCGTTGCCAGCAATGTGGATCTTAAAATGGATTCCTTGGACTCTGCGGCTTAGGAGAGAAGTTTAATATGAATTAATCATTATCAGGTAGCATCCTGCCAAGTTCTGCTTTTCTGTCCAACAGTCACTACTAGAAAGAAGCGTTTCTGGATTGTAAAGATAGCTGTTTGTGGGCTCATAGCAGCAGGCATCCTGTTTAATTGTTTGGGAAATAATATTGGTGTATTAAAATSGGAGAGGATGACATGCGAGACTGCTTGGCCCTGGCTCACCCTGCGGAAGGATGAGAAACCGTGTCGGAGCCGGGGCTTCCTCCAAAGGCACATTTCCAGCATTTTTTGCCCATCTCCTGGACATCCATCCCATTGATCTCGACCACGAGCCACAAGCAGAACCATCTAGAGTAGAAAGTACCAATCTCTGACATTCACAGTGGTAAATAAGGTTAAAACCATAGAGCTGCATAGCTACGAGAAGTAGCGGGAGTCAGTGCTGTTCTCCTCCCAAGCGCCCGCTCTCCATGTGCTCCAAGRCTGTTGGTCCTCGTCAAGAGCCGTGCTCTGCCAGGAGAAGCTCGTTTCTCCTGAGATGTGTGGGCCCTAGCTTTTTATTTTAGGACTTGGAAAAATAGATTTCCTTTACTTTTCAAAACTGTTCAGTGGTTTGGTTTTCTTTCCCACGTAAAGTAATAATAATAACAGCAAAAGCGAACATGCTGCCCGAAGAATAAGCTGTTTGGCTTGTAGCGGAGCAGCAAGCAGCTGCTGTCAATCACGTTGTGACATTCCAGTTTCTGCCAAAATCTTCTTCCTCTTGGATATGTTCTAAGGCTCTAAATAGATATAGGCACCTCTAATTAAGGCAAGAGAACGTAATTAGTGTCTAATTGTCTCCTGGAATTTATTTCTCATTGMATTCTGTAGCTTCATCACCTCAAAACGAATCTTCACTTTTTTAATATTAAAGAAAAGCACTAGTAGCTTTTAAGGAACTGCTTTTAACCATAGTTTGTGTCAGTCACTTAGCTTAGCTTTGTGCCTACACTGCAAACTTAGCACGTATGTTGATGCCAAACTTAACTTCTCACTATTTTCTTTGTAAACATCTAATTTCAGGACTCCGTAGCTCCTGCACAAAACCATGCCAGGGCTAAAATGTGTCCTAGAGCAAGCAGTTGCATGCGAGCAATGTTTTGCATCAATGTAGAATAGCTGGGATTGCTTGGCATGAATCATCCCCTCTAGTAGGAAGCATGTGGGTGGCACAGCAAAAACCAAGGGCAGGAGGAGAGCTGGAGAGACACCAGGCCACATCGCCCTAAGCCATGCCAGTACAGATCCCTAGTTTCTTCAGTACGGGATCCACTAGGGAAGAAACACATTTCCAGACCATGAATGTCTATGTTTATATCTGTATCTATGTATTTCAGGAACCATTTTGTGTTTGTCAGGTTTCTTTGTGTCATGTTGTGATCCTCAGCATTTTGCAGCCACTACCTTTCATCTTGTGTTGTCATTCTCACCTCACAGGATGGTGGAGAAACCTCAGACTCCTTTTGTGGGAAGGATACATGCTTTTGGGCACCGTTCGCAGCTCTGATCTCTGCCTTTTGAGGAGYGTATTTTGCTCTCTAAAGTCTGTGCAATTCGTGATTCTGTGCTGAGGTTCAAACGTGATGGGAATGCAGGGAGAGAGACAAGACCGGAATCTCAGCTCATGTAAATTGGTGTGAGTCTGGTTGATATACTGATGGTTTGAGTGTCAGCAATAGGAGAGAAAGAGCTCAGATATGGTCAAATGCAGAAGGGGGCATGGAAGTAAAGTGCCTATTAAGCTGTTTCCAGTGGAAAGTGCTGTGCCTTCTGTCTCTTTTTTACAATGGTCACCAATTTCACAGCAGTTGCCTCCTTTCTCGCTTCCTGAGGCCAAGCTGTGATTTCAGCTCAGGTTATGGAGGATAAAAATGTAATTGAAATCACCTTCCGAACTTTTTCCTTCCACCAAAATAGAGTTTGCTGTGTTGCATAGCTCTGAAACATTCAGCTCCATAAACGCTGCCTGTCATGTYCCTCTTGGTTTCCCCAGACTATTTTGCCGATCATATGGGAGACTATGAAGACGTCTTGGCCTCACTGGAGACACTGAACCTCTCCATCCTGAAGGCGATGGACTATACCAAACGGGTGAGTCCTCCTTGCTTGCGCAGCCTTGTGCTCCATGGCCACAAACAGGGAGGAGCAGCCTTTTCTGTATGAAGGTGTGTATGAGATGATGAGCTTGGCGAGAAGGGTGAGCTTTGGAGAACATCTCGTGAGCATACCTCTCGCTGCGAAGGCGCGTGAATTTTCTGGAAGGCGGCAGCTTGCCCAATAGCACCTCAGCGGTGTGATTCTCCTTGGTGGCTGCGAGCTGGTGTGTTTAAGTGTCTACTGGTGGATTTGTGCCTTCTGCTCCACTCAAGCACATCGTGTTACTGTGGGCCACTTAGGTAGTGCACAAACTGCATGCTTGGTTCGAAAGGTTACATGCAATACCACAGCACTGATGCAAACGTGGTATTGGCAAAGCAAATAAATCAGGTCTTCCTCTTATTTAGCACACTTGTCTCTTCTTGCCCTTGCTTTTGTATGTAAGTGGATCACTGGAGTACCATGAAGCCAGTGGATGTTTCGTTAACAGCAGATCAATTWTGAAAATCTTAGGCCAGCTTGTGAAATCAAGGTGCAAATTGCATGTGAAGTAGATGGTGGCATAGGGGCTTCGGGGTGTTTGTTGTCACGTGCCATGGGCTGCGGTCTGTGTTGCTGGAGTAGTGAAATGCTGCAGGTGTCCTGAGTCGATGAGGGATGTAGATCGCTCGGGTGGGATTCTGAACACAAATTCTTGTTAGCTTCACTGGAAGTGCTTTTGGTAACGTTGTATTTAAAGCTGCCATTAAATACAGCTTCTGGGTTAGAAGTCATATTGAGTTCCAGAAATATGGTCATTAAAGTTYGCAGCTGCTGTATTTAGAAAATAGAGGGTTACGCGTTTGAAATACTGGGGCAGGGGGATAGGGACTATTTGTACATGCAAGCATCATAAGAGACACAAAACGATGTATTTTATACAAGCAGTGGGCCCCCAACTTCTTCATAAACAAGCCACCATGCAGCTGAATGAAACTGCTAATAACGGAGTATTAAAAAGTGGCACTGATCCAAAAGCATACTGAAATTTAATTACAAATATCTGGAGTATCTGAGCTAATCTACCAGATAAGCATCCCCACTGAGCAGTGAATGCTTTATTTGATATCTTACCAGGAGGAGAAAAGTATTTATAGAGCTAGAGTTCCTTTTAAACCATTTTCTTATTCTTTCCGTGTCATCTAATGAAGTAGTTGGACGTTACCAATCATATTAATTATCTCAGAAATACATTAATTCTTCTACTACTGCCACCTTCAACSATATTTGCATCATGCATTTGTGCCACTATGAGAGAAAAGTAGTCTTCGCTTACACTGATGAGCAGTAATCTGGTATACAAAAAATTGGGCAAAGTAAGGAGGTTTTGCTTTTTGTGAGCATCTCTAAGCACTCTTAACTCAATTGCAGTCCTCCTCTGAGCAATCCAAATTGAAATCTTCCTTCCCTTTATCTTTGAAAGTAAAGGAAAACTGAAATTACTTCACATTAAAGATGTGGTAATGATAAGTTTTAGGAGTTAGAATGGGAAACAGCAGATTTTTTTTCTCTCATCTCTTGTTACTAAGTCAAGATTCTGATTTTCTAGGTTTATTAAAAACTATTCTTTTTAATATTGGTGAGGAGAGCAGCATGATGGAAAGCAAACATACATATTTGTCCTGTTATTGTTTTGCGATGCTGAACTGAAGGCATAAATCTTTGTTCAAGCCTTTATCTTGAACATCTTGAAATGTTTGTGAATTTTTTTAAGACTTTAAGAGGCCAAGAAAAACCCAGTAAAAGTTTAAGAGTTTTTCTTTTTTCTGGTTAGGTGCTAACTCTGTGCATGCCTCATACGTATTTACTACTAGGAAATTTTCTGGCAGTCAGATTTGCAAACTATGTATCTTAAGTACATATTAATGTGCTAACATAAATCTCAGTAACTCACTTGAACTATCTGTTCATAGTCCTACTACCGTTGCTTTGAATGCGAGTTTGATATAGACGACTCTTTCCTCCTGGCATTTTGCAAGATGAGGATGGTTTATTCCCTGTTTATAAATCAGGAATCAGAGCAAACAGCGATTAATTTGCATAGGAAATCTATAGCAGAACCAGGATGTTTATTCATGATCCCAATCTACCTTAATGATAAGATCTTTCCCTTTCCTTGAAGATAACCAGTRATTTGCAGTAGGATTCATCTGCCTCGATTGAAATGTCTAAGGTTAGCTGTGTAGATCTGAGCTAGTCACCCTTGTCATCCTCTTGTAGTTCAGCGGAGAGAAGTAGGAAGATCCAGAGCATCGTTCATTCGGGCTGTGACCTGCTTTAGGATGAAATGAATCACTCCTTGGAGGCGTTTTCCTTCGGTGACTCTAAAGGATCGCAGGACTATTACAGTCAAACGTAGRCATCTTAGACATCTTGCTTCTGAACGCCTGAAGGCAGGTGAGGCGAGTCCTGTCCCAGCGTCTCCTCATTACACCTATTTAATCAAACGCTGTGAAATGTTTCTCCTCACCATGTGGCAGACTTTTGGCAAGCAAGCAAACGTAGCAAGAGTTCTTCACAGAAAGGATGTGGCAAATAAGTATTTCATGAAAAACATTGGCTCTCTGTCATAATTTGTGAACAAACTGGTACAAACCTTGTCAATGAATTATTCAAAAATAGTCTCTTTGTTCAAGTAAAAAAAAGTTGAGCAAGGAAAAAAAAACATGGAAAATAAGCTGTTCTGGGTGGTAGAGAAACACATCTTGAGTGATTAGATGTGACAGATTTCCAGACAGCGTCAGAAGCTTTTCTGGAATGCAAACCATTAATACATTTAAATTTTTGAGACTTGAGAGTTTTTATGATGTGTTTTCTCTAAAAAAAAAAAAAAGTGTATTTTCTTATGAGACTTTCCAGTTTTAGTGCTGGAATTGCCAAAATGGAGGGTCAGAAGAAGGCTTCTCACCATGGGAATTCATAAAACGATATGGCTGAGGTCCACTCACCAGTTTCCAATCGACATGTTTTCCCATTCCTCTCTTCCGCTCCCTATGCAGGTCATTCGTGGCACTGGGGAGAGCCGTACGGTCCAGCTCGTTTCCTTTTGGAGAATCTCTAAGCAAGGTACCCAAAGCATTATGATCTGCTAGTGGTTTAGTAATCCTAGATCTTGCTTTAGCAACAGAGGCTTACATGTCTAGAGCTGCTTGCCTATGGAATATTCAAGTCCAAAATTCTGCTGACTTTTGGAGCATGGATCAGGCTTTTGCAAACCACTGTGTTTGCACCTCATGGCTCTGGCCATCAGTTGAAGTGCTTGGTTTCAGAAAGCGATCGTGCAATTCTAGAACTCCTTAGAAACTTTTCCCTTCTCCTTCCCCTATTCGTTAGGGAGCCACTACCGATCGTCAAATAGACCAAAACCCCATTCCTGATGAAAACGTGGGCCCTAGGAGTGGTTTTGTCTGCATGGGTTTCCTAGCTCCTTCCTCTTTCTCTCCCAAGAAAATTCCCCTGGTGAAAAGGCCCAGAGGTAAATTTTTGTGGTTTTGGTAGTTTAGTTAGAAGGGAATTTAATTACGTTGGAATACTCTGAAGGCAGATTTTACTCCGAACAAGGTTTTCAAATTGAGTCTGCATCTGTYTGTTCACTTGTTACCCATTGATTGCTGGTCCAGAACAGGTATGAGTCCTGCCATAAAATTAATAGTATGAGGAAGGAGCTGCAGAGACGATGGATTGGCTCATTTAGGACAAAATCGCTTCCCTTGCTCCAGCTAATCATGTCTTCTTGCCAACAGATATTTCACTCACTTCAATTACTGTTTAATATTCTCTTGTGCTACTCTGCAGAAGCACTCTTATCCAAGACTGTTGYGCTCGTGAGCCCCTCTCTGCACAGGAAATGAGACCTCGCACGGGAGACCTTCAGGGATACTTTCGGGGCAACCTGGGGTGCCAGGGAATGAACCTTTATTGTGAATAGAGCAGGAAGAGGGCTAGGTGAAATGGCTGTTTCCGCCGTGTCACAGATTAAGGCTAGGACCGAGAAGGTTACCGTGGACCAGCTGCCATGCGGTAGCCTGCAGAGGTGTCTCAGGCCCCAGACAGATGGTCCCGACTCTACTCTGGAAGCCCCTGGTGAGTCACGGTCCCTTGAAAGCTGGCTGCTCACACCCCACTGCCTTGTCTCCTTTGTAAGGCAAAGAAACTGTACAAAGGTACAGATGGGGGTTGCATTTTAAAGGAACAGATGGCATCAAAGTGTTCCCTTGGCTTTCCCTGATTTCCTTTGACTTTCATCCGTACCTAATTTTGCTGTTCCGGGTAAGCGTCACTGCATTTATTTCACTGCTACGGGGAAAGGTGCTCACTGCGGTGTACGGAGCGGCAAGCTGAGCTGCAATAAAGGAAGACGCTGGCAGCGAGACGGTGCGAGTGTCAGCGTCTTCGTATCCTCATAGACCTGATTCCTCAGTGAGCTGAGGGAAAGCATTGGACTTTCTCCTTCAGCTGAGTTACGCGGCTCACTGGGGCTCACGTGGCGGTGCGTGTGTCCCCTCTGCAGGAGGGTGCAGTCTCAGGTGTTACGTGTTACTCTTCCTTCAAGTCGGCAGAGCCGGTTCCCAARGCATTTGCATCCCTTGCTCTCACTTTGCAATATTAAGTGGTAGTAAGCTACAGTAATAATTATATTATAAATTAATGTATAAGTTGTGCACCTCTCAAATAGAACTGCTAGGGGATGCGGGCGCTTTGCGCATGCGGCTGATGTTCTGCAGCATCCCCTGTCCGGGGCTGGAGGTAAGGCTGGGGAGGAGCCACCAGCTGAGGTGCTCTCCTTGGGGAGAAGTGCTACCTCCTGCACGTCCGGAGCGGGTTGCTGCCGTGCAGAGCTACGTCGCTCCGTCTCCAGTGCGTGCAATGCTGTAACCAAGGAATCCTTGCTGACGTCAGCGGTTTTAGGAGACACATAAATGCAAATACATTTTCAGAAATGCTGAATCAGGAAAAAGACTAGCAGCACTAGCAGGTTTTGGTAGGAGCTGTGTGTGTTTTTGTATCCATCACTACCCAAGCATGTTGCCTTTTCTCTGTAGTTTTTCACCTCTGGAGAAAAAAACGCTGCTGCTTTCCTTAGGCGAATAAAACGTAGAATTCAGTCAACACGTAGGCTCCTGAGGGCCAACCCTGCCAAGCGCTCGGGGCTGCGCGAAGACACGCAGGGCTGCGACTCGCAGGGAGGGCTGCGGGCAGTGAGCCCCCCGGACSAGCCCCCGAATCAGCGGTTGCTCTTCGAACGTGATTTTGGCGGGGACACGGCGTCCGGAAGGGACTCTGCTTGAGGAGAAGCTTTACAGACGCCCMGGAGGCAGGAAGGCAATTCTGCAAGTTGTCACTCCACGATGAAAAAGTAGACAGCTTTTCTTGCAGTAGCAACAACTAATGAGCCATATGTTGTCATGAGGGTGTTCATAGCCTGGTTTTACAGACATATACAGAAACTCAGGGGAAACGAGGGATTCGTTCTGGGCACAAGCTCATCTGTCAAGTCTCAGCTGCTCTAATATGGGCCCTGAGGTCTAAGAAAGCAGTGGACATTTTTGAGACAGAGACACTCTCTGTCCTCCCTTGGAAACTGCCTTCTAATTGAGCCTTTAATTCTTCATTTCTCCTTTCCCTCCTCCCTCCTTGCTGCTAATTAGAGATGGGCTCAAGCTGCAAAATTCAGATACCACACTCAGTCATCCCAGAAGACTCACGGGGAGCAGGAGCTGGGAGTTGTCTGGCGCTGGATAAATATGGGGGTTGCTTCTGAATTTGCTAGAGAGGCTGAATCTGGGGAGCTGGACCATGCTCCTGGCACGGTACCTGCGCAGAGTTCGGCTGTCTGGGGTTAAGCCTCCTGGAAACTCTCCCGTTGTGACCTTCCACTTATCTCTTTACTCGTATCTAGTATCATTTTAGTTAGGAGCATCCTTATCTCTTTAGTCATATCTAATATCATTTTAGTTATGAATACATTTTTTTAGAGATACTCGAGACTGACGTGATTTTTAACAGATTTGACATGATTTTTTTTTCCTAATGGCCTTTAAAGCCATCTGGTTGCAAGATGGCTCAGGGGGAGCTGGCCTGGAGGCTTGCAAGCAAACCTCTGCACGCAGCGAAGGTGGCTGGGTGGTCACGTGCTGCTCGCGTGCGAGCACGCACAGCTCATCACAKGGGTGTGTTTATGTGCGTAGGTAACGTGACTCCTTGGCATTTAAAGCACCTGAGAAACTCCAAATTCAAATGTTGTAAAGCTAAGCTGAATCACAAGCTGGGAGCCGTGAAAGCTGTGCATGCAGTAGGGGTGAGAGAAGTGGCTTGTGCACCTGGCCTACTGCGAGTGCGGGCGAGAGCTGTTCTGCTTGTAAAATGCTCATGCTTCTCTGTGCTAAAAAAAATCCTTTAGGCAAATGAAGAAAACTATTGATCATCATCTGAGAATATTCCTCATTCCCTCCATCCTTCCCGCCATTTAAAAAAGTATCCTATGCAGACTGTAAATGAAACCTGTCCTTCCTCTGTGTTGRCTTTCTGGTGAGAAGCGCTTCGTGTTCTTTGGAGGGGCTGGATAGCTATGGTATTTAATTGCTGTTTATATTTCACACTTTAAAAGACAACGGATTATTTCTTGTTCATAGAGAAAGCAGCAATTATCTTGTGCTGAAGAAGCCCATAAAGTATCAGCAGTAATTAGATTCCGTGGTGGAACTTCTCATACCGCAAAACAAAATCTGTCATTGTAATTATTTCCCAATAGAGTGATGTCCAAGTTGCATTGAAGTGATGGCCAACTAACATGCGACATGCAAAGTTAAATTGTAAAGAAAGAAAATGAACTTCCAGGAGCTTTGGGAGGTTTGCTCTGTTCACATCCTCAGCAGGGAGGGGATGGAGGAGCTGGTCCTTCCAGTGCGGACAAGGAGCGTGCCAAGGGCTGCTGACTGACACTTTTCACGCTGTTCTCGTACCCAGCAGGAGATTCTCCAGACAATTTGACCTTAAATCTGTTGCTTGTTTCTTTGGGCTTTCCTAGCTTTTTTGCTTTTTTCTTTTTTGTGTGTGTGTGGGGGGGGAACTGCTTTTTCAAGTTTGGCCCTCTGCTAAAGATCACCCATGCTAATATTTTTCCTGCTCAATGTTGCAAAATGCTTGCTCAGCAAAAACAGGAGAAGAAACAATCATGGCAGGGCAGGCAAYGAACAGTACACATGGCAAACGCACTGGCAGGAAATACGCTATTTGGGCCCCTCAGTTTCAAAAATAAATGTTTGTGCCTTGTTTAGCAAGCCAAAGTGCATTTACTGTAACATTTGCAYGCTGGTATTGCTCAGATTTATGACATTATAACAGCAGAAAGACGTCACTGCTGTCTCATCCGTGGGGAAACACCCCCTCTGTGCCATCTTTGCACCTCTATGCCGTCTTCACAGGTAGTGAAGGACCGGGAAGGCAGCGGTTCACGCCCGAGTTGTTTCCCGCTGCCGACCAGAGATCTTGCGGGAAGTGTGATAGCACCAAGGGTTTTAGCACAAACTATACTGCCTCTTTTCACTGTAAARTTTGAGCTCCTTCAAGTTCCTACCAGTAGCAACGTTTTTAAGAGCCACGGGGACTTGGCTGAGACTTCTTCTCTCTGGAGAGCCAGGCCGCGTTGCAGACACGTCCCGCTGAGCGTTCGGGGGCTGGCGGGTGGCCGTCTGTAGTGCAGCTGAAGCACGTGGCCTGCAGCGGCCTGGCGGGGACACGGGGCATTTTGTAACAGCTGTCATCACGCTGTGAGGGTGCCCGCACCTCTGGCAGCGCTTGGCCCGTCGGTGACTGCGCGAGCGCCCTTGCCGGTCCCTGGCACGCTCCCTGACRTGGCAAACCGTGGCCTCTTCACTTCGCCGGGACACCGCAGCCTCTCGGCATGCCCTGCGAGAAGCTCAAGAGGAACCCGAACTTGCGTTACTCCAGCCTTTTCCGCCAGCAGTCTGACTTCCGTCAGACAAAACCGCAGACAGACGGGTCTTCAGGCCTGGCAGGCAATTTTAAGTACCGGTATTCAGCTGAGTGTAGAAAGCAGAGAGCCTGTCGTATGCTGCAAGATTAGCAGCGTACGGCCGTATTTTGGGGAGGGCCCAGCAGCTTCGGCCCCAGCCCCTGGACCGTCCCGTCCCTCTCTGCACAGAGCTGAACAGCTCCGGTGATTGCTGGGCTGCCTTAAGGGCGGCTGTGTCCTTCTGAGGCAAAGTCTCTTGTTTAGTTGGTCAAATGGATAAAGACTGATTTGTTGACAGCTTATTTCCGCATGGATTTACTGGCCAAAAGGACTTYGATTGCATTGCACTAGTTCGCGCAAGTGCAATGCATCTTGATGTCCAGCAACACTTCGGGCGATTTATCGTCACTCTGCTTATTGGAAGCCTCTCGGCTTTTGACTCTCCGTTTTTCTTCATATTCGTTATTAAAGAAATAACATCACAGGTCTATTTTTCTTCAGGGCCTGTTATCAAATCAAATGCTCTCTGTCAGCCTTTCATGCAGGGTAGGAACCTGATGTGGAGACACTTGTCTCCTCTGCATTAAGACCTGCCTCTAAAGTTGACAAACTCATAGCATTAATTAATGTCTCCTTGTGTCTTGCAAATTCAGTTCAGTAACAGGAAAAACCCTACCTGGGACACAAAAGTGACCTAACCTCAGAAGTGCTCCCATCCCCCGTCGCCTCTCTGCAGCACCTTTCCACGCAGGAGCATCGCTGAAAACAAGCTTCAGTGCACCCACACCGGATAGATAAGGAAGACCATGCTGTGGAAAGCAAATCCTGGGCTGACCTCTTCCCAGATGGCCGTCCAGACACAGCCGTGGGAAGGGTCCAGACCAACCTAAGAGGGATCTGCCTTTGCCTTCTCTTTGCCCTCCTTTTAGCGTAGTGCTTGCCTGGAGAGGACGCTTGCCAGGCAGAGCATCAGGGGGTGCGTCTGCATGGTGGAAAGCTCCAGATCCGTTCTCCGTGCAGCGGCACCCAGCAGGATTTCCTTGGCAGCCCCGCAGAGCCGTGCTGAGGATGAGCTGGGCTGCCAGACTGCTGGGGAGCAGCAGCGGGGCGGGCGAGGAGACAAGTCTCAAGAAGGTCTCTCTTCCCTGTTATTTCGAGATGGAAGTGTTTAYTCCCTGCTCTTCAGACTGTCTGTCGCTGCAGAATTCAGTATGTCCCCCGTCTCGCTGTGGGCAGAGAGAGCATCTTCTCTGGGGGAGCCTTGCTGGAGAGCCGCGAGACCTCCCGGGGGACGGCGTCTTCCCCGTCTCAGCAYCGAGGCTGTTGCTGGCGGGGTTGGCCGGGCCGTACCACGAAGGGGGGCTGTCTACCTGACCCCGGCCTCGCAGACGGTCACGTGGACGCTCAGGGGTCTCGATGAGCCGCCCAAAGGAAAGGCAGAGCGTGAGCCAAACAGGTGAACGGGCGCAGAAACAGCAGATGGAGGTCGGTCACCCGTTGACCAGCCYGTACCTCCCACGTTTTTTTTTCTTTTCTGTAGGTGCAGTTTGGAAGACAATTTGTACTTTCCGTAGAAAACTGAAATAAAATAGGTATTAATTTACTGTCTCGTGGGTAATAAATAAAGCTAACAAGGACCTGGTGCGAATGGAAATGTTAATTATAGACCAGGTTTACAGAAGTAGGAGGCCACCCTCAGTTTTCCAAGTCTKTTCTTTGCCTGCCAGATAAAAGATCAGCGCTTGACAACGGTGTGTGCCTCTTGCTCCGTAGGTGACCATAGGGTGTGCAATGCACAGTGCATGCACGCRTTGGCCAACACCTCTGGGAAACATCAGCGCTGTTCTTCCTTCCCACACCCAGGCCATTTGAAATAAGTCATGAGCAATAAAATTTGATGGGATTTATCAAAGGAGGCATTTATGGAAGAAAATTTTTTAGAGAAATGTCCAACTGTAGTTGATTTTTTTTTTTTTAATAGGAACAAGTGTCTCATCTACTTCTTTTTGGAACCATTTCGGGAAGGTTGAGGGTCTTTCATATGTTAATGCTTTCGTTTATCAAATATTTAAGTGTCTGTTCTTTCAGGTTTCTTCTGCTGATTATGTGCCAGGCAATCAGTTTTGGGCCTCTGCTTTTGAAGGGATTTGAGAGTTGGGGGGAAGGAGTGCAAGGAAGGTCTGAGTGTTGTTCTAATTATAAAAAAATATCTCTCGGAAGAAAACAGGCAATTATGAGCAAAGAATTTAAATGAGTTGCTCTGAGGTTATATTTTTGCAACATGCCTGATATTTGAAGTGGTGAGTGGGTGGAAGATAAGCTTTCAGTCATTCTGGGATGAGCTTTGACAGAGGTTTTCCATGGCCATGAATGGGTTCTCTTGGTGGGGGTTTTGCATCTTTTTTTTTTTTAACAGAGAAAAAGATTGGGTAAAACAGAACTGGCTTTGTTTTCCATTTGAACAGCCTCATCAGTTCAGTGCCACTGCTCTGTGGGTGTGCTTCAGCTGTGGTTTAAGTGACTAAAAATCGGAGAAGCCATCAAAGTCCCTGGGCTCAGCAAATGTCAGCCGATTTGGCTGTTCTCTCAAAAAATCCATGCTGGGAAGTGCTGTTGGTCACTCCGTAAATCGGCAAGGCAAAGCGGAGGTACCAAGGTGTAGCTGGGAYGGCTCTCTGGGTCTGTGGGTGGTGGCCTCGTCATTTATATTTTACACCCTGTGGTCTTAACTAGCTTAGCAGTGACCTTTAAAAATGCCAGCAAGGAAGCTTTGAGATGCTCAACAGCATTGAAAAATCTACTTTTTGAGTCATTTGTTGCTGGCAGGAATATGGTTGCAGGAGCCCAGTTTTAGGCGTCAGCGTGCAACTTGTGATGAGGAAGACTCAGCTCCGCGGCTGGCTAGCCCCAGTGCTCAGAGCCCCTGCGTGCGGAGCCCAAATCCCAGGCCTGATTGCAGTACACAGCCTTTTGCAAGGTTTTCCTCCTCAGTGCCCTCTGAATTCTGGGCCTRGCCCGTATGGTTTGCAAACACTTCTAAATAACCAGGTTTTTAATGGAAGTTGAAACGCTCCCATAGTCGCTAGGTACAACGGCCACGGATGATTTACGACTTTATGAACAAGCAGGTACCTTGAGAGTAATGATTAGGTTCAAATCAAATCCATCCCCTCGRCTGAACTGAAACTAATATCCTGTGAGTCTACTTAATCCAAAAGAGATTTATTAAACCAAAAGCACCATTAGACGGGGGAACTGGCTTCCCACTGGTGCCCAGCACGTGCAGCTACAGAGTTTTGTCAGAGCTCAGCTCGGAAAGAGAACAAAACACAAAGTTTATTGGGCCTTCAGCAGCTATTTCTAAAAATATCTACAGATGCTAATTTTCCAGCTTTTTCAGGGAAGGAAATGCCTGCAGCCTGTCGCTGCTCTTTGAGTGTAATATTCGTAACACGTCTCAAGGGTGTTTTCATTTATCTGTGCCAGAATTTTAAGCTGTTGAGAAAATGCACTTTAAGGGGGTTAGACTCAGAAGGGACTAGCAAACGTGRCTGAGAGGAGAATCAAAGCCCGTGGGCGTTAGATTTGGGGAGGGTGTTTGGTGCAGCAGGGAGCTGAAAGCTGGCCGAGCCGTGCCGGGGCTTTGAGCAGCCCGAGCCCCGGAGGCTGCGCCGTTGTGCACGGCACAGCGGTGAGCGGTTCCCCGCTCTGCTCCCCCTCGCCCTGGGACTTTGGTTTGGCCAAGCTGAGCTCTGTCAGGCCTGCGAAATCCCCGCTAGTGTCAGCTTGATGGTGCAAAGACTCCCTGGGCTTTMGGGTGGGGACGTCCTTTCTGGTCCTACAAGGGCTTTCTCCGGAGGGTGGGAATTGTGCCTAAAGGCGGGGGGTGGGACAACCTGAAATGCAGCAGGGTTTGGTAARGGGGACTTTTGGGGTCCTTGATGCGAGAGGGAGCTGAGCTTTACAAAATCCAGTTGCAGTGTGCAGAGATAGCCTGGTACTTCCTGTGCAAACCGGTGCTAGCCTGCAATGTGGGCGAGCGGGGTGAGATTTGGGCCATAGCTCTGGGGCATTACACGGGAGCGGGCATGGCTGCCCAAAGGGCTGTCTTGGAACAGAGAAAGGGAAAAACAGCAAAAAAAAAAAAAAAAAAAGGCGTGGTTTCATCTCCCACCATGAGCACTCTTTGGTTTTGGTCTTGTTATGAGAAGCAGCAGCCACATAGCTTCTCCCCCCAACAGGTCTGCGGTTCAGTGGTCTGGGTGGTCTTCAGGGGAAAGGCTGCAGGATCCAGTCRTTTCTCCATACCGTGGTAGGGAAACGCTTTGGGCGCTGCTGCCGCGGCAGCTCGGCAGTAACAGCGAATCGTTCCACGCGGGTGGACTGTTCCATCCTTGGGATTTTCTCATTACAGAGGTCTTGACTCTACCTTTTATTCTGATTTGGGTTGCAGTTGGTTAAGCCAMTGCTTGATTCATGCAGGGCGCTTTGAAGAAAACTTTATCTAGTAGCCCTCAGACCATGAAATTAGTCTGCGGCAGGGAGGGAGGAGAGCAAAGGTGTAGGTCTCTGCATGGCTGGTGTCAGCGCACAGCCATCATGGGCCCAGGGCTGGTAATGAGGCAGCAGAGCGCTCACCAGAGAACCCAGTGCTAGGCAATGTTTYCCCATGTACTAGTAGCTAAACCAAATTTTCCTTTCCCCACTCTTTGCTTCTCTCATTTTTCAATGTCTCAGACTCACGCACCAGTTTATCAGACTATAATATTTTATGAATCTGTCCTGAGGACCGTCCTCTGCAAAAGTCTTGAGGTCACGCTTTCAGTGAGGCTTTTACATTTGTTCCTCACCATAGATGCACATTTGCACGGGCAACAGCACTTGCATCCGCACTGTACGCATTCCTGTGCAGGAGCAGATGTGCGTGTGAGAGCGTGCGGTCGGCGAGGAGGTGATCTGGGTGCCACGTGCGATGGATGGATCATGAACCTTTTCTGGCTCCTCCATGGGTCAACACTTTGCTCTTGCTTGACCTTGATCCAGCTGGTTTCTATAAATGGTATCTGTGTGAGTCTTCTCAGATCTGAGATCATATCTGCGTTTCCTTTTTTTGTATATATAATTAGAAATAATCAGATTCTACCTATTTTCTGGTAAATGTGTAGATGACTATATTTCATGCATGGAGAGGAACCAGTACAGCTGGTGGTGGGTCTGTTGGTGCTGGGGAAGGAGAGGAGCTCGCAGGCTCCCTGTGCTGTGCCTGAGGACTGCCAGCTGCACGCGGCAGGGAGAACTTGGACATAAGCCGGTGTAGATGCCGTAGAGCAATCTATGATCAGTGTATGATCAATGCAGACGCTCTAGATCAGCAGCAGAGATGCGTATTTCTGCCCACTGCTGTCTCTCTGGCTGCCCAGTTTGTGCTTTCACCCTCGTGCTCAAAGGCCATTTGCCTGTTCGGTGTCCTTGCTGAAAGCCCGCTGGCTCTCCTGGAGCCGCCGTTGTGCTTCTGCCACCGTTTCGCTGCCGTCCGCACCGTGGGGGTTACCTAGGAGGACTGCGTTACTCCACAGTGCTCGGGGGCAGCTGCCTCTTTGGACAAGAAAGCCCAAAGTCCTTTTACCGTTTCATTCATCCTTTCTTCCCCAGCTGAATAATTGTAAAAAGGCTTAGTGTAAGCCTGACTCTGCTAATCAAAGCAAACACTTTGGCACAAACAYGATAAACTGGAGTAGGACTTGGCATCTCCTGTAAGCTTTTTGCCTTTTAAATTCGTTCCACTAATGCAAACATGGATTCTTTTGCTAATTAGCATGCTCAAACAAGGCTTGCTAGCAAAATATTCTGCAGCAGGGTGTAGTATCTCTAATGCCAAAGTCTTTCCAGTCTTGAACTAATGAACTAGTTGGATGAAAAGGAGAAGGATTTTGAGATACACCCCTCCAAGATCTTCTGTCACAAAGTGACTTCATTGAGCAGCAATTATTATATTATCTCCATAAATATTTTAACTGCTTAAGAAAAACAAGGAAGAAATAACTGTTCAGGGTGGAATTAATCAGAAGAAACCTCATTAAATCTCCCTAGGACAGGCTGAAAATCATTTTAATAAGACCATGGGAAGGATTCCTTTGGAGCTAGTCTCCTTAATGACTTGTTTTGCAACGCAAAGTAAGACATTTGCTACAGGTGGGCCTGAGAGATTACTGAAACGTGTCTGAGCACACACATTTCAGACCCTGCTCCTGACTGCTAAGCTGGCAAATGGCCAGACTGGTTAATTGGGGGGGGGGAAATACCCGTTATTTTCATTTCAGAGCTACTGGACTCAGACCCATCTGGGGCTCTTGTTTTCATTTGTGGTGACAATAAAAAGCCACAGGAAAGCACTGAGGTGTCACTGGAAGTGATGAATTGTCCTTTGGGAGGAAAGATGCAGTTTTGAAGGAATAATCTTGATGCATGCTAGTGGCTGYGTGAGGTCTTTTTGCGGCACTTCAGTGCTCTTGTTTCAGAGCTTTGTTTCCTCATCTTAGGGCAGTCCGAAATGGGGCATCTCCACTTCTTCAAGCTGCTAAGAAGTGTCAGATCTCAGGGAACACCTTTTGCTGGGCATGGACGGAGGAGAGCACCCCACGGACAGTTCTGCTTTGGTTGCTTTAGCCCTCCCCTCCCCATGAGCCCAGGTATTTTGCCGYGTAGCGCGGTGGTAAGATATGATGGACCTCAGCTCCACCTCGGTAGATAGATACAAATGAAGGGTGGATGCAGCACCTAGGTCCRCTGATGCCTTCAAGAGGGTGATCCTGCTACTGGAGGTGATCCCCACGGACTGCCTGTCACCCTGAGCTGCTCTCTCAGCCCACRTTTTCTCCTCCTGCTGTTACTTCAGTTGCACTTGCTGGAAAATAGTGAGCTATGGAGAAGCWGAAATGGAAAGAGCACCCGCTTAGCACGCTTCTGCTGGGGCACGTCTTGCTCTGTAGTCTTCTGCCCACGGTGCTCATCCTGGTTGGAGGGTGGTCTGGAGCATGTATTAACTCGCCTYATTAACCTACAAGCATTCAGTCCTTGCTGGGCTAGGGCTGGTGCTCAGGGTCTGTAGACATTTACCTTACGGGAGCTTTCAAATTGCTCAAGTGCTTGAAAATACAGTTCAAGAAAGCAACCCTGAAAACACCTTTCAACACACTAAGACTTTAGTAGTCTCCAATAGCTCTCCGATCAGCTGTTACACATCAGCTTTAAGAATTTTGCTTTTAAGCCCGTTCATTTTAAACCTAACAGCTTGCCTGCATCCGTAGACTTACTGAAAAGCCTTACTCTTGGGAGTATCATCAGGCAAAAATAACTTTGGGCTCCCTGAGCTGGAGCACTCTCGTGCCTGCTAACTCCGAGGGGCTCTCTGTGCCTCTGGCTGGTGGTCAGCCCTGCAAAATGCTTTAATTTCTTGCCTGTCCGCCTGTCCCATGGGGAGCAGAGTCACCGTACTCAGGGGAGTGCCGGGCTGCACTGTTTCAGCTCTGGGGTGTTGCAAACTGGGGATTCTGAGTTATTTTTAACGGGGAGTTATGGAAGAGGATTGAGATGGGCTATTCAGAATAAATAACACTGTCTGTGAAAGGCAGCACCTAAAAGCCGTTACGGACACATTGCCTTTCTTTTGCACTGGCTTCGATAGCTTTGTACCTGCGATTCCTTTCTCCAGGCAGTCTTGATCTAGGGAGTTAAGCTGATTTAAACTTATGTGCAGATCACTTGCATGATTTCCCCCGAAGCTGAATGTGAATTATAGGCTGCAGCAAGGTAATAAAATCCAAACCTTTAAACAGCCGCACACTTTTGGCCTTTACCTAGCACCCTGTGTCAGTCTGCGTGGTAGACACCGTTTAGCGTAGCCTGCGTTTGATAAATACAAGCTGCGTTTGGAAAGGAGCAGTCTCGTGCTAGCGAGGCCAACCTGCGAGCACACCGCGCGTAGAAACAGGCGGCGAAGGGCAGCCCGTTACTCAGCTCTCGCAATCAAGGGGAGAAATTCGGGTCGGCCCCGTGGACCGCTCCGTGTTCAGCCGTGGCAGCTCCTGCTTCCTCGAGCCACAGATGTCCACGTCAAGGCCGCCARAGGGGCCGTAGCTGCCCTCTTGCCCCGCGGGAGACGCAGAAGCAGCAATCAGATCTACCCCGCTTTTCAGCAGAGGAGGGGGTGATTTAACCAAAGCCTACCTGTAATTACAGCAAAGCCYACCCGAGTGCCTGATGAGCGTACGGGCGCCTTCCACACGCCCGAGCTCCCGTCTGCACGCAGCTGCCTGCGGTCGGTGCCGCCCGGGCAGCAGCAGGCGGGGGAGGAAACAGCTTAAAAAAAATGTTGCAGATCCCTAACGCAATTATGTGYCTTTGCCAAGGAGATTTATCGCTTTAATAACATCCTCCTTAGCAAGAGTGTGACTAGGGGAAGATGTATTAACTGATAAAATAATTGCCTGGGTAAAGGGGTGGCTTCGGCCCAAGCTGGCATTCGTTGCAAAGCTTGTCAGTAGGGACGATAAAAGGTGAGTTACCTTGAAAGTGAATTTAATACACGGTGTGTACTGACTTGTTATGTGAAGTACGCATATTTGTGTGTGTATGATGAGGTGCTCGGAAAAAATACACGTTATTTTGTATATTGTAACTTGTGATTGCCTAAACAGGGAGAAAAGAGCTTGTCCAGCTATGCAGGAATATTTGTGAATGCCTTCAACTTTTTTCTCCCAATCCAAATGCTCTGCAAATGTTTTCACATCGCTTCCTCGGCTCTCTYGTTATTTATTTGCGTAGCGGCGGTGCCCGTGCCTCCCGCGGAGCGAGCCTGCTGCAGTGCTCTGCCGAATGCTGGGTTAGCACAGCCTGAACAGCCTCTTCCCCCACGTATTGCCGGTCCGTCTTTGTGGACGTGTCATGGAAGGAGAAATGGGGACCGGGCTCCCCTTCCCTACGTGCTCCTTACCCTGCAGTCCCCCTTTAGAAGAAATCCTTGGTGGCAACYGCCTCTGCCCGTCTCCGGAGCCAGAGGTGGGTTGCATAGGTGCAGGAAGGACATTGGCTGGTGGCACTGGTGTCCAGGAGGGCAAGAATTGGCATGCAAAGCTCAGCAGCAACCCTCTCAATAGCAGGCAGGAAAATGCAGTAAGCATGGCAAGGCACCTGCTGTTCTGCCTAATAAAATACGGAAAAATCCCAAAGGGGAGTGCAACGGAGACATCGATCCTTGGTTCTTCCAGACGAGCCTTCCCCCGAGGCGAGGCGGAGACGGTCTCCATCGGCTGTGATGAGGACATACGCGCCGCTCGCGCCGCGGCCGAGCGGATTTTTCCGTCACGTTTGTCTTTCTGGGCTCGTCCTTATGGGAGATCGCTATCACACAGCCGCCTGCATTCACGCCGGCTGCGCTCGATTCCARCGACTTATGAATCTCAGTATTAATAACCAGAACGCAGATGTGTTTTGCTAAGCTGGCTGACCTTGTTTTCAAGCATTGTCATCAGTCTGGGGAGGAAGGAGATAACTCRGAAGTGATAGCTCGTTTTTAAGCTTACCTGATCCCTGGCAAGGAAGGTCCCTCTCCCTCTCCTCCCTGGCTTTCTGGCAGATCTCTTCTAATCCTTGTAACACTGCGGTGGTCTCTCCTCCTCTCTGACTTGGCTGTGCGTAGGATGGTGGCAGTGGGGTCCATCAGGCTCGCAACYATGCCTTGCTGCTCTCTGGTGCCCCAGAGAAGAGCGTTTCTCTGCGTGCCTTCCTCCTGCCCTGTYGTCCTTTAACATTTCATGTTTAAAAAGAAGCTTTTCAGAGAGGAGCGACCGCTCCACTTGCGTCAGAGGGGTGCAAAGTGTCTGAGCTGTCCTCTCATTCTTCAGCTGCGGTACAGCTGGTGAGAGATGGGTCCTGTTTTCCTTCGTAAGGCCACTGCTGCCACAGCTCACGGCGTCTCGCTGGCCACTGTGGGGTTCACAGGTGACGGTGGTGTCGGTGCTCTATAAATCATGAGGCTTACTCCGGTCCCGTTGGATTATTTCAGTTCACCTCGAGGAGCTGTCTTTCCAGACTTCTCTGCTGGACCAGGAGTCGGGACTAGTTTCTCTGTTTGAATGCTGACAGAAGGGAAAAGGGGCAAGAACATTCTTCAAAACCAAATTCCATGCTACCGAGCTCGGCACAGCTGAAAGTCTTTCTCTCTTGTGTTTCTTTGCATTTTGSCAGACTAGAGACCTCATTCTTGCCTTGGTTGCATCCCTATAATTTCTAGTTGTCAAGGGACACCCTGCCTGAGGCACGGCGGTCTCCTGAGAGCTCTGGAAAGCACGCTCTTCYGCTCCAGGCGAGGGAGCCTCTGACTCCAGCTGCGAGGGGGCATGCCTGGAGAAGGGCTGCAAGCACAGCGAGGTCCTGCCTACGCTGCCAGAGGCATCTCGGYGCCCCCTGAACCCGAGGAGGGTCCCAGTGCTTCTGCCTTGTCCGGACCAGCCGTGATTGCAGCCTGGCTGCTGTGGTCACCAGCTGCGCCGTCACAGCCCCACAGTGACCTGCTGGGGAGGCRGTTGTCCCCCTCTTTTAATTTATACTTCTTTTTACTCCACGGTGAGGGACAAATTGGGGGCTGCAGGAGATAATTAGCATGGGCATTGCATGGTAATTTTCTTTGGCTGTATCATCTGGTGATCGTCACCACATCACGTGCCACCCCTAGAGATGCCACAGCTGTGACAGAGGGGAGACCGTGGGCTCTCTGGGTAGAAGAAGGTGGCATTTAATGTCCAAGCGRGCAGGACTGGTGGTATTGCTGTTACAAGAGAGCTACTCTCAATCTGAAGCCTTGCAGGGAGAACAGGAAGATTTTGGACATCTAAAAAGGTTGTGCAAGTCTTCTGCATGTTCGGTCTCTTCTAGGCCCCAGGTAACACCTGCTGGTGAAGAGGTGACTTCAGAGCCCTGGACTGGGAAGACCTTGAGAAGGTCTTCCTCGGGCACGCCATCCTGCGCGTTGGCTTTCGGCTGACTCCGCTCGGATAATCGACTCAAGCGTAACAGGCCCGCAAGGGGCTGGAGGGGACGGAGCAGGGGCATCCGGCGCCCTGAGCAGCCGGTTGTGAATGCASAAGCTCCTGAGTGCAGGCCTGTCTCTGTCCTTTTCCAGGAGAGACATCTCAGCTGAAGGCCTCGGTGAGGACGTCAGCTCTTATTCTCAGCAACAAGGAAGGGCAACAACAGAGGCAGCAGGGAATTTTTGGCACTTTGCATAGCATAATTTTGCTCAGCTGCTCTTACTAGGGCCAAGTGGTTGGTTCTCATGAAGCCTCATATGTGTAAGGAAAGGAGGGTGAAGAAGCAGGTCCCAGCCTTTTGTCCTCTCCAGAATATAAAATCAAGAGATCATTTTCCACACTGGCCTTTCCGAGGATGCTGGTTTCCTCTAGGGAACCTGTCAGCATTCCCCGCGTGCAGATGGTGAGGGGGGATTTGGAGGAAGAACTTGGCTTCTTCCGAGCCTTTCCAGCTGATTCGAGAGTGACAGAGMGGCGTGGCCGCCTGACTTGGCTGCGCTGACTCCCCAGCCCCGGTTGGCAGCTTTGCTGTCTCTCCACGGTTTCCTCAATCACAAAAGCGTTTCCCTTTAGTGCACTTTTATTTTTGATTTAAAATAGCAACTAAAGGCCCACTCGGCTGTCGAGCTACCCCCGGAGCTGCTCTGGTTGCCATGGCAATAGACCCTCATTAAGCTCCTGGCCCTAAACCCAGCCCAATTTGYCTGCGTGGAGCTTTGATTGCACGAATGGCATGAAGGTGTGCTCAGATGCATCCTCAGGAGCAGCACCTGGGGGCCTCTGCCGTCCCTGTCTCAGCTCCAGCCGGTAGTGGTAGTGCTGAGTGGCTTGGAGGGGACCTTACTCCAAAGCTGTAGCACCAAGGAGGGGAAGCTCCTGCCCGAGCTCTGGCGCTGCAGGGTAATGCTGGGGCCAGGCATTCGGTGGCATGCGGTAGACGCCATCAGTGATCCCACCAATCCCCCCACGCCCCCCTGCCCCCCAGCATTGCCTCCCGTGTCAGGCCAGCTTTGTCCTTCCAAAAGCTCAGAGCTGGAGCGGAGCAGAGTCCCCAGTGAGCACATCAGCTTTATCAAGGCCAGGAGGCAGGTGGGGAAGGTGCCATTCGGGAAGGAAGGGTCCTGCCCTCCAGGCACTGTTGTCAAGGAAGCATGTCAGCATTTGTCCAGGTGTCACAGCACCAAGAACGTGAGTCACAGGAGTGKCCTGCCAAGAGCTGCCCCACGCAGGCATGTGTCTGTGCTGCCCGGAGGGATGTGGGAAAGTGCTATGTGGCCTGGGGTTCGCCCGTGCAGGCGATCAGAGCGAGCGCTGGTGTGTCAGGGTGGGTCCGTGGTGTTTTACCGGAAGAAAAAGTGATGATCAGGAGTTTGGGCTTAGATGAGCCTTTTTTCATAGAAAAACTTCGTAGCTCTGGCCTTAAATAGGCACCTTCAGTGGCAAACTTCAGCCACATGCGGTCTGGCCAGTGGCCTGCTTGGCCTGGTGTCGATCTGCATGTCGTTCCCGTTGGTCCAGCTGAGCTGGTGTTGGGTGGGTTGGGCTGGTGGCCTGAGCTAGTGCTTGTGGGATGCTGAGCTGCATCTGTGCAAACCTGGCTTGGTTAAAGGCCTGTGACACACCGGAAGGTGCTTACGGCACCCTGAGGTTTCCCCTTGGCTGCTCTCTCGAGAGGAGATGAGCAGCCCGCGTGGCGCAGGTCAGGATGGGGCATTCTGCAGCCCCTTCTGGGACTGTGGTACTGTCCCAAGCAGGTTGTGTTGGTCCTCAGGGTGAGGCAGGCCCTTGGTACTCTTTGCTGTGTGTCTGTACAGTAGTAAGTCATGTTTTCTGCTCGGGTTGCAGGCACAGACTCTCCCCTGTTCCTTTTTTTGGCCTTTCCCAGCCTTGCCTTTGTTTGCAAAGTCAAATATGCACCTGAGGAAATAGCTTGCAGCACCGACACATTCAACTACGCGAACCAGCTCCTTTAAATTGGTTGTAGACTGGTGACCTGCATAGAGCCATAAAGAGCCCTGCATACTATAGCAAAGCCTATGGTTTCTGCAAACCCTCCATCCCTGGCAAAAACCCATTGCCTGTGTCAGCTGTTGTAAGTGTAAGCGGTGCCAGCGATCTCCTGTGTGCCCTACGGRGTGATTGCCGTACATTTTGCACTTGGGTTAAAGGTGCCTTTGGCTTGGTGAGACCCTTGTTAATTGTATCATCAAATCCCTTTTACTTTAATATTGAGTTGACCATGCTGGTTTTCCACATCATAGTAATACGGGAAGGATGAAAACTGATTTATGCACAGCATGTTCTAATTAATGAGTGCCAGTAGGTGAAGGGAAGATGGCTGCGTCCAAACTGCCTTTCCACGTGAGTGCAGGGATAAGGGGACAGCTTGACATTTCATAGCATTGAGGCAATGATGTCCAAGGGCTTCTTAGGTGGGTAGTTCATGCTGTCATGTACGAAGACACTAAATAACTTTCTGAAGCTTTTTAAACATAAATGCTTTTAAAAAAAGATAGCAAACATTAGGTAATTGCCTCTCTACATTGTTTTATTTATGGCTGGTAAAGAGGTGCTCACGTGCCCGCGGCCCAAGACACTGTACTGGAGACTCAGGAAGACGTTGCCTCAGTCTTGGGCTTTGGTAGACTTTCTGCAGAAGCAGCTCCGCCTTGCGTGACCACGCTCGGCTCGCTGGGTGCGTGCATGGGTCTCTTCACTGCCAGGCAAGTTCCCATGTCTCTGCACATCGCTGACCAGGGAACACGTAGGGAGCCACACACCTGCTGAGAAACTCTTGGGATGGCAGCAGGAGACCGCTTAGAGAGGTCTTGTTCCTATCATGTACCATAGGGTGTCGATAGTGGAGTGCCTATGTGCTTCAGAGACCCAAGTCTCTGTTGCACATCTCATTTGCACCTTGGCAAGGAACTGTGCTGGTGACCTTTTCAAGCTAATAGCATGCTGGAGAGAGATTCAAGAGGGTTCAGCAGAACTGAAAAGGTTGATGGTGGCTTCTTCACAGAGAGTGAGTCAAAACTGGGGAAGAGACGTCTGCCGCAACGCGCCTCAATTAGAAAATGTTGCTGCTAAACAAAAATGCTTTGGAAGCTGGTCAAGAGTGAACAGCCCTGCCATTTGGTCATCTCAGCTTCCAGTGCATCTGTCGGGGCCTGGCTGGGCAGCAGATTAAAGCAAGAGCAGCTTAAAATAAAGGGCAAAGCAGGTGGAGGAGACCAAAGATGGGATCCCAAAAGGCAGGAGAGCTGCTCTGCTGGCAGCAACCTGAGGAGGAAAAGTGAAAAACATAGCTGCCCTTAAGCATCTACTGCACTTCTGGACTGTTGGCCTGAGGGAGGGCTGTTGGGAACCATTGGCTCGGGAAGTGAAGGCATGCCCGCCTCGTGGTCGGGGGTTGAGTACGCTCCCTGCAACGCCACGGGTAATAATCTTTAGCTAATTGGCATATTTTTGGCATTTTTGAGTGGTCCCCTGTTGCTTCGTGCATTCAGATAAACTATCTGCCTGTGGACACGGACGCTTATTTTAGTCCAGGGTTCTTTACAAATACAGTAGCTCCTGGGCCTTGGTTCTGATTTGTGTGTCCTCACAAGAGCAGGATGGCTGGGTGGTTAGGGACATGGCCCACAAGGCTTTCAGAAGGCTCTTCTGAGCCCCGATGCTGAGGGACATTGTGGGGGCCATGCATTGTCCATGCAAGCGGTGGAAAGCCACCCAGAGGTAGCCCTCTGCTCTGGAGCTGCTGTGAATGGAGTGGTTGCACTCAAAGCTTTTTCAGACAGTTTTTGACAAAGCAACCTGTATTATTGCATGTGCAGGAGAGGAAGAGCAGCCCAGGAGGTTAAAGGGAAGGAAGGGGTATCCAGACAGACGTGCGCAATTGCACAAGGCCAACTTTGGGGCTCCCGAGGAAAGCAGGGTGGGCTGAAGCTGCCCAAGTCCTGAGGAGAGCTGCTGGTGCTCTTTAGCAACGTTAGCATTTCTCTGCCTGTGTCGGCAGCCCTTGGGGTAGGAGGTTATGATGTTTATTGTCTGGTGTCCTTTAAAGCTTCGCTCTCAGCCATCAGCTGTTCTCTGGAGGCCAGCCTGTGGGAGCGCTGCTCAGGTTTGTAAGGTTTGAGGAATAAAGAAACCATAACGTTGGAGTCCGTCCCATGAGAGCCTCTGCTTTCCCAGAGAGTTTCATGCCTAATGTGCGCGTGGAAAAGGGAAATGTAAGAGAAGGGATGAGGAGAAGGAGGTTGGTACGACAAGACCCCTGTGCTGACGCCTGCCAGTGCAGTGCTGCTGCTCTTGTGGGGATAGCGAGGTCATCCCCCAGAGCACCCCCAGGCAGACCCCCCGGGAGCCCTGCCACATGGCAAGCTTCGGCTGGGCTCTRCAGCATCTACAGCCCAGCTGGGCATGGCTGTGACCGCACACGTGTGGCTGAGGCTGGGGGGGCAGGGACATCACCAGCCCCCCGTGCTGGCGGAGGCAGCAGGTCCCACTGGAGCACCCCTTTCCCTGGTGCGTCTGTCCACATCCAAGGGGGCTCGTGGGGGCAAGGAGACTCCAAGGTGGCCGTTTGGGGGGGCGGTGGGGACACAAGCATGTGGCTGTCCCCTCAGCGATGTGGGGGCTCACAGAGCTCGCTGTCTTCATTTGCAGGTGTATGAAAGTGGCAGCAACGTGGACCAGTTTGTGACCCGCTTCCTGCTGAAGGAGACGGCCAACCAGACCCAGTCGCTGCTGAGCTCCGTGGAGAGCGCCGTCGATGCCATCGACGAGCAAACCAACCCCACCAGGTCCGTGGTGCTTCCTCTCCAGCCTTTAGCTGGCCCTTTCGCTGAGTGTTTTATTTATTGTGGGGGCAGGGAGAAGCAGGCGAATGCTCCTCTGCTTCTTTGCCTGCTCGGCTCTTCCACTCTCACCTTCTGGTAGGACAGCTTTTTGTCAAAGTTGATCAAAGAAGCTCAGGACGGCCTGAGGCCGTGCAGCGCTGTCTGCCGGGCTGCGGTTGCTGTGACGCAGAAGTGGGGTAGTCACAGTCTCCTCTTGGCAGGAAAAGAAATAACGTTGCAGCAAATGAGAGCACCTAAGATGGAGTGCTCGTGAAGAAGTAATATTGGCCATTTCCCCGGCGGGACGGTATTTCTCTCAGTCTGTTTTATTAACAAATAATGATTTAAAAGAAGGTCAGAGGAGCCTGAGGCTACATCTCATCCTGCCTTTCTTTCTCCTTCCTCTCCGCTTTGCAAGCGTTGCACCTTGGGACACTTTTAATCGCCTGCTTTAACTGGCAGAGGTGATAAAATGCAGTGAGTGCCCACTCAGAGTGCCTCTGAGCTCGGGTGCCAAAGAGGAGGCTGAAAGCGCTGCCCCTCTGCCCAGGCAGTGGCAATACCGATCGGTACCGGCGTCCTGGGCTCCGTCTCGGCACAGCCGGGGCGCCCAGCGGAGGCGAACGACCCGCTTCACGCTCGGCTGGAGGCTTTCGTGGTGTCCGGGGCGTGCACCGAGGTTGGGAAAGGCCGAGCAGAGGAGAGCCAGGATTTATTTTCTCGAATGCAGTCGGAGCTACAAYGTACGGGACATCCCGAACCTCCGCCTGGCCTTCACACGCGTTCAAATGTCACGCGTCTCCCTGGAGCATCGAGATCACCGCCTGTAACCAGGACACGTTGCCATAGAAACTGTTTCGGGGACTATCAGATGCTCACAAAGAGAATCTGTTTCCTGCCATATCTGAAAAATCAGAAGGCCCCAAGGGTGCTTGCAGAGTGTATTATTTTGGATCCGTTGCGGATCAGCAGATGGGAGCGGGGCAGCGTTCAGCCTGAGCCGGGGGACCGCGGGACCGGCGCCTTCACCACGGGAGGGCCTGAGATGAGCTTTTCCGTTTTGCTTTGCCCATCTCTTTTTGATCAGTTTTAATGCTGATGTAGCACTGTCAATAGCCAGGCTCTTCTGCACTCCTTGGATAGTCTCCACCGACCCCAGAAATAAATGGGCAYGGTCCCCCAGCGGCTAGGGGGCCGAGCTCGCCCCGGACAGCCCTTCGGGGTCTCTGGGTGGCTATTTGCCCTTGCAAAACCTTGAGCTCCACCCCGTGGCAGCCCACCTGTAGGACGCAAACCRATGGGGTGCAGTGGCCTCTTTCCTCCTCCTCCTCTTCCTCCTCCTCCCATGCTATGCTGCTGCTGCCAAGATTTTCCTCGTGCAGCTGCCTTGGTGCCCAGCCGAAGCAGCGGCTGCAGCAGCAGGGCCCCCTCCGTGCCAGCTCCCAGCCCCTCCTTGCCCCCAAAACGTCCTCCAAAGCACAGTGCTATCACACGCTCGTCCCCAGTGGTTTTCCCAGGGATGGGCAGAAGAAAAGAGAAGCCTCTTGCAGGCACTTGGACTTCAGTATGGCGCCTGATTCCCAAGGCGACCTGCACATGCTGTTGCCAAGATGCAGAAGCTCTAATTCAATGCTGCTAAGGATTATTTCCCAGTAAAACCACCTTGCTGGTGCATTCGACACCTCAATGGGCTTGGCCATCTCTGGAGCTTTCCTAGGTGCTGTTGGATTCATCAACCCGCATCGGTTTCTTCTCCTCCTTTTGGCCTGCCCCAAACCCTCATGTAAGGCACAATGCAAAACGCAGGGGGAAAAAAAGCAAGAGCTAGCTGGAAACAAGCCCAGATAGGGCACTCAGAGCTCCTGGAGGGCTTTGCTTTCCCTTATTCACCAAAGGGCCGTAAAACGAAGCTGGGGGAGGGGAGCGCTGAGCGCAAGCCTGAGACACCTCGTGACACTGCGATTTGGAAGAAATCGCTGTGTTCTTGCATAAATTCCTGCTTTTTGGCTGCTCAGTGCCCACCAGCGGAAAGGGGGGCACCGCTAAGGAATTGAGGCCGCGGGAGGAAGGCTCCGGCCGTGCCCTCTCCAAGCGCCTGCTCTTGCGTTTCAGGCACTGCCACAGCAGAGCTGCCCAGGGGCTGATGGACGCCTGGCACGAGAGCCCCGTGCCCAGCTACGCCCCCAGCAGCCGGCTGGCGCCCAGGGAGCACGGGAGAGGCTTCCAGCTGGGTGAGTAAGCGGCGCCCGCGGGCAGGGAGAGGCAGTGCCGCCGGGGACGGGCGCCCGCGCRCGGGCCCTCTCCAGCCCGGCGACCCCAAACCCGCCTCGCTGCGCTGCACTCGGCCTCTCCGCTCGCTCCAGGTTCCCCCGCCGCCAAGGAGGAAGGGCTGGAAGGGCAGATCAACAGGCTAGCCGAGCTCATCGGCCGCCTGGAGGACAAGGTAACGCGGGGCCGCGCACGCGCGGGTTCTGCTGCGGCCGGGCCGTGCCGGGCCACCCGCTCCCGCGCTCACACCCCGGCCCGACCACCGGCGAGAAAATCCCTGGCGGTCGCGCAGAGGGAAGGCAGGGGAGGGTGGAACGGGGCAGCGCGAGGCACAGGAGCCCCTGGCAGTTTTGGCGTCTGCAGCGGGAGACCAAGGGCCGCTTTGCGAAGYGGGGAGGGTGCAAAGCGCCTTTTCCCTTTTCCCCTGCCCTTTTCCAGACGCTCTGGTTCGACTTGCACCAGCGGCTGTCGGACAGCGAGAGCGCCGTCTGCACGGTGAGTGCGGCCGAGACGCGGGGCCGGGCGCTGCGCCGCGGCCCGGGGGGGGGCTCGGCCCGCGGCGGGGCTGCCCCGGGCCTGACGCGCTCCGCGGCGCCCCAGTACCTGCTCCTGGTGCGGGCCGAGATGACGGTGGCGCACAAGCACCTGGGCGAGTTCTGCAGCTCCCTGAAGCAGTACCTGAAGAGCGTGGCCGGGGAGCGGGACTGCTTCCAGTGAGTACGGGCGGCCGCGGCGGGGGGGCTCGGCCCCGGGCGGGCCGGGAGGCGCTCGGGCCGGCAGCGCCCGCCGGGAGCCCTCGGAGCCGGCCCCGGGCACGGCCGCGCGCTCAGGCCCTTCCCGCCTCCTGCCAGCGTGACCGCCGTGAAGCTGCCGGACGGCGTCACCTTCATCGTCTACGAGTTCTGGGAGACCGAAGAGGACTGGAAGAGGTAGGAGAGGCGCCCGCGGGGAAGGGGGAAGCCGCTGGCCACGGGGATCCGGGCCGGGGGCGGGCGCGTTGTGACTGTCCCGGCCACAGGCACCTGCAGAGCGCCGCCTGCAAGGGCTTCCAGCACGTCAAGGTGGACTGGAAGAGGTAGGAGAGGCGCCCGCGGGGAAGGGGGAAGCCGCTGGCCACGGGGATCCGGGCCGGGGGCGGGCGCGTTGTGACTGTCCCGGCCGCAGGCACCTGCAGAGCGCCGCCTGCAAGGGCTTCCAGCACGTCAAGGTGGACACGCTGAGCCAGCCCGAAGCCGTGTCCAGCGTCGCCGTGCCGGGTAGGAGCCGGGCGGGGGGCGGCGCGCCGGGGAGGGCGGCGGGGGGCGTCCCGGGGCGGCGCGAGCGCTGCTCTCCGCTTGCCTCCGCAGCCGCCTGGTGCGCTCTGAGCCGGGAGTGAGCTCGCCGCGGGGGAGGCGGCGGCGGCGGCCCCGGCGCTTCGGGGCCCGCGCTCCTTCCCGCCCGCCGCCGGGGACGGGTCGCCCGCCTTCTGCGATGGCCGTGCTGGGATCGTGGTGCCGGGGGCGCCCCGCGGTGAGCGCCGGAGGCGTAAGCGGGGGCCCTTTGGCACGAAGGAAGCCTCCGGCCCCCTCCCTCGAGCCTCCCCCTCCGCGGGCGCCTCCCTCGCCGCCGAACGGGGCGCGAAGCGGGGGAGCCGCGCGTATGGGGGTGAAGCCTAGCCGCCTCGTGTGCGCCGCCGCTGCCGCTTTGCGCCTCTCGCTCACGGCACGGCGCGCACGCGGCACGGCGCGTTCGCGAGGCGAGTCCRTCCGGAGGCTTTCTGAATATCATCACATCACGTATTTATTAGCAGCTGTACAGTAGAGCAACGGAGACGCTGAATAAAGATGCGATGGGACCCACCGTGTCGCGGCCCGTGCGGGGGAACGGGGCCGGGGGCGACGCTGCGCGCGGGAAGCCGCGGGCCCGGGGCCCCCTCCGCGCCGCGGCGGCCTACGCGCGGCGCAGCAGCTCCATGGCGGCGCCGGCCGTGCTCTGCCCGCAGACGAAGGCGCCGCACAGCACCGAGAGGACGCCCCAGGCGACGAGCGCGGCCCTGTGGGGAGAGCGACCGGCCGCCGTGACCCCGAGGGGCGCGGGAAGGCCCGGGGGGGGGCACACAGCCCGGGAAGGGGCCCACGGGGCAGCTGCGGCCCGCTGGAGACACGGCAGAGCTGTGCCGGTGGGGCCGAGCACCCCCACCCCAGGACCCCGACCCGCCACCGGTGAGGGGCTGCCCTGTGGCGCTCGCTCCAGGTCCTCTGCTGCGCTGCCCCGCGCCCGCACCGCACCCTTCCCCAGCCGCAGCACCTCACCCCACGACACGGTTGGCCCTGCGCTCTCCTCTCCCGTCCTTACCTCTGCCACAGCCCCGTGGACAAGACAAACCAGGGCACGTCCCCTRCCTGCACCGGGCGCTCCCTTAGTCCAGAGCAGGGCCTGGCCGTTGGCCCGGGCGCGCTTCGCCCGCGTGCCGCCGGCCGCCCCCTCTCCGGAGCGTTTGCCCTGCCTCSCTGGTGGCTGCACCGGGCTGCTCCGGCACAGGGACGCTGCCCTCGGCCCCGTCAGTCACCTCTGCCACGGGCACATTTGCCACGGGCGTTCCTAGAGCTCGCTCCCAGAGGGATGCCGCTTGCCGCAGGCTGCTGCCGACGCTCCCGACCATCTGCCCCTGCAGCCCTGTCCCATCCGTATCGCCTGCCTCAACCGCACCGCAGAGCTGCTCAACAACCTTGCAGCGATCGGCAAGACACATTTCCTCTGCTCATCCCTCACCTGCCATTCCCACTYGCACCTCGAGGTTGCCTTGGTGCTCCTACCTCAGCGAGGGCCTCCCCTTCCAGCCAGCCGGGTGTCCTGCCATCCCTTCCTCCTGCCTGCGGGTTGCTATGTGCTGCTCCCCCCCCTTGCCAGGGCTGCTCTTCCCTGGGTCACCATCTCTCTTGGCATCCTTGGCCCTGCCAGGCCTCGTCCAGCAAGATCTCCTCTACTGCCACAGTCTGGAACAAGCCCATGGACCTTCTCCCCAAGTCACCTCTTGCTGCTCCCTTCCCTTGCGTTGAGGCCTTCAGCACGGACACTTCCTGGCGCTACTGCCTGGCCCACTTCAATCCTGTCCCTCGCTGCTCCGGCCTTTCTCGATGGCGGTGCCTTGGCATGGGGCCTCTCCTGCTCAGCCCATGGTCTGCAACCAAAAACTGGCAGGGTCAGCACCGCCCKGCTCTGCTGCTCTTCCTACATGCAGCAGAGCACACCAATCCCCCATGAAACTGCCCACTCTGGTCACGACTCCTCCAGCTGTGGTCAAGGGACACTGGTTACCTCCCTGCTATGACATGCCCCTCACCAGCCTYCTGCCTCAGCCTCAATGCTCCCCGTGGGCCCACTGCCCTCCTTGGATGGCTTGCCCCTCCCTGCCACTCCTCCACATGGATGGGGAAGCCCATCCCTGTCCCCATGCTTGGGGGAACGGGAGAGCTTTAAGTAGCTTGTCCTCAGTCAACTGTCACCCCTCTGCCTGGACACCACAAATGAGGCCCCCTCCGCCCCCCGCAAGCTCCCCAGGGTATTGTGCTCACCCTCGACCCACGCTGCTCCTCCACTGAAGGGGTTATAGGCATCCACAGGGACAAGTTGCAGAGTGGCAGTCCAAGAGGCGGCTGAGCCTTCGCAAACTCTCCCAAAGCCCCGAGGGTTGGCAGGGGTGAGCGAGGATGTTCCCAAGGTGCTCAGTCTGCCTGGCAGATAGGCACCTCCAGCCCTTGTCCCACGTGGAGGAAGGTCTCCTGTCACCCATTGCTTCTGCTAGAAATGCCTCCGTTCCTTGGGCAACTGCCCCGCACCTTTTAGCMGACCACATCTTTGCTGGTGCTGAGAACGCTGCCATCTCCTTGCCACAAGTGACATGGTTTCCCTATTGATGGTCCTCATCTTCCCTGGCCCCAGCAGGGCCGTCGGTCATCCCTGCTCCTGCATGACGTGGGGCCTGGGCTCTCTTACTGGCAAGGCCAGTTTCAGGGTCACATCARGCCTCTGATCCCTTGCCTGGGGACAGGAACAGGGTGCCCCACACAGGCCCTGGCAGCTCGTGACATCTCCACAYGCTGCCTGCTTCCCAGGAGCCACCGCCTGCCTTGCTGTGCYRATGGYACGGRGCTCCAGTGGAGCAGCCCTGCACCRAGCTCTCAGGCACAAACACAGCCAAAGACACGCCAAAACACCTCAGCCCCACAACACACTGACCCTGTGGTGAGCCCATGCTGGGCCACAGCAACTCCAGAAAGGGACGTCCGCTGTCCCCTGGCTCTCTGCCCTCCGCTGTCCCAGGAACGGCAATCTGGACACAGTGCCCTGGCGTGCCAGATGGGGCCCTCCTCTGGCCCGGCGCTGAGTTTCCTCCGACCCCTGCCTTGGCTCCTTCTGGGGTGCCACAGCCTCCTACCATCTCCAAATCACAAGGCCATTCCCCCACATGCACAGGGCTCTCAGCGTTCCCTTACAGCCCCCCGTCCCCACCATGGCCCCGGCCCTCAAGTGCATCCCTCTGCACTCGCCCTTGTGGCAATACCCACTGCAGTCCCTGTGACCCCCCAACGGGCACCACCACCTTTGCAGAGAACAGAGGRAAGTGCCCCAAAGCCACCACCTTGTGCGGCTCCTGCCATGCTCATGTGACAAAGGCCACAAGAGCCATCCTTGCRGAGACCTGCTGGGGTACGTTGCGTCCTGCCCTTGCCCACCGCTGCACCTGTACRCAGACACTTACCTCTTCCTTGGCCCGACGGCTTCAGTTCCCATCATGCACACCAAGCACAGCCCTGCCACCCAACGCAAAGACACAYAGGTGATCTGCCACAGCCACCGCTTACCCGGAGGCTCACTCCATATCCCGTACCAAGCACACACATGAACCCCAAATGTGTGCCCAAAAAGGGGTGCGTGCAACAGTCCTGCACTGCTCCCACGTCCTTGCCTTGGTGCTGTCTTGCTGAGCCTTAGGCACATCCCCTCGTCCCCGTGTCGGCTCACCTGAGCACTGGAGTCCCTACAGCTGCTGGGGAGGGATGGCACCAGCTGCGGGAACGGGCCCTGCCACCCCCGGGGCCCGGCCCCCGGAGGCTGCCTGAGGAAAGCCCTGTGACACTGATCATCAAGTGCATGCTGGGGCACCCAAATGGGCTGATCAGCAGGCTGCACCCCCCGCATTGCGACTGCAAGAACCCCAGTCTGCAGCACCAATGCACTTGGCCCAGGCTCTGGCTGCACTGTGCCCTGAGACGACCTGTGGACACCACATGGATTTGGGATCACTCCCTCCATGCAGAGACTGGCACGCTGGGTCCCAATCACAGCCGGCACAGGCGGACGATCTGGCCAGATGTGCAGTCCTTCTGACATGGCCAGGCCACTCTCGGCAGCCCACTGCCTCTCCCAGCCCTTACAGACACGTTTCTCTTCCCGTGGCCAACCCAATGCCAACACCCTACACCCGCTCAGGCAGGCTGAGAAACCCTTGCCTTGTCCTGGCCTGCACAGAGCAGTCTGCTGCTTTCGGTGTCTGCTCTTAGGTGCAAACTGCATGGGCCCAGCTCTCAAGGATGGGAGTGGGGCATGGACAAGGGATTAGGRGGTTTTGCGGGGCCACCCAGGACCTTCACTCCCATGACTACCTTTGGCGCAGTCTGCTGTGCAGGGCCATTCCAGACATGCCCAACCCTGCACCACATGCATGTGTCTGGTCACATTCCCACCCAAAACCCTGCTCTGCAGGGCTGGAGGGCAGCCTCGGGCCATGCTGGGTCTCGGTGCTGGCCCTTTCCCCCACAACACGCTCCCCTCACTAATTGCACTTGCCTGGGAAGATGAAGATGAAGAACGCACTGATGCCCCCGATGAGCCCGATGACCTTGCCGATATCTGGGACGAACAAAGCGATGGCAAGCGTTGCCGCGATCCACGAGACAGTCAGTGCCACCCGGGTCTGCCGCTCGTGTGTCTCAGCCACCGACACAGCCCCACGCTTGGGGTTCACCCACACATCCCGGACAACAGACCTACGGAGGGCAAGCAGGGCTGGTCTCACAGTTGCCCGCTCAGCCGTTGGGCTCTGGCACCACACTGGCAGCTGCAGGCTCCTGGTACAGCCTTGCACTTGGGAGGGAGATGCCAGGCTTGCCCGCGCGTGCCTGCCACTGTGCCGTCTCACCTGCCCAGAAGCACGACGATGGGGTAGATGGTCACGATGGAGATGCCAAAGAGCAGGCGGGCAACGATGACAACTGCATCGTTCCCTGGGTAGGACATGAGGATGTCAGCTGCCACATCCTCRCCAAAGGTCAGGTAACCATACAGCCCTGCCAACAGGAAGGTGAGGGATCAGTATGCTCCCTGGCCACCTTCTGGCCAGTGGCACAGAGAAAGGGATGGCTGTGAGTGGGACCACAGCCAGTAAGAAAACCATAGGGGCATCCTACAGAGGTCTCACATTTCACCACAGCTTAGGACAAACGCCTCCTCTCCAGCAGCCTTGTCCTTCACACATTTTGTCATTTTTTTCAGAAGAAACTCTTACCACTGAAAAGGAGGGAAAAAACCCTGCCAACATGCACAAAAACTCTATGCTCTGTCCACTATCACCTTCGCAGCGGGCAGCATCGAGCACTTTCCCAAGAACAGGTCACCTGCACTCTGGCTTTTCTCACCCCAAAGAAAACTCCTCCTCAAGGCCACCTTTGTGGCACTCATGATCGCAGCTCTGGCTATGTCTCACCCTCTCTCACAGGCCATACTGGTGCCTGTGATGACAGTATGGAGCCTACACCCCACTCCCCATGGTGCTGGTAGGAGTTGAAATCCACAGGATTAAGGATGGTGACTGGGATGGAGGAGCCCTAAGGGTAAGGGATGAAGGAGTTGAGGGCTTTGCCAGCCACAAAGGAATAAAATATGCTGTGGTTACCTGTGAGGGAGTAAATGAGCAGGCAGATGAGCATGGAGAGCACGGAGACAGCGACCCAGTGGGAGAAGTTCCGGTTGCGCATGCTGCTGTAGATGGCCACGCAGGCCTCGTGGCACTGCAAGGCACAGGGGACAGCCGTCCTGTGGAGCACCAGGAGGACAGACAGGCCTTGGCCACCTGCCCCTGCCTCCTGCTCCCTGTGTGCCGTCATGGAGAGAGGCCTGTTGTTGTGCACCCTATGCTGTCTGCTGAGACCCTCCTAAGCTAGGTCCTGTCATCCTCATGGGGGTCAGGGGCTTGCAGTGGTGTGGGGTGGAGAAGATTGCTATCTGAGACAGTGTTCACCATCTCCATCCCCCCAAAGTCCAGAGGAAAAGGCTATTTCCCCATACCTCTGACCCTACTGTGCCTTCACTCACTTCAACCAGACCTAGCCTAAGCATCTACCAGTTTGCCATCATCTCCCAGGAGGAGGCATTCTCTCCCCTGCCGGGGGCCCCAGTGTCTCTCTGGCCCTGTAGGAACCTGCCTTGGGCCCCAGCAGCTACCACTGCCTGCCCCATGGCCCGAGACAGTCAGTGCACACGCAACATTACCTGAAAACCGAAGCAGATGGTGGGGATGACGCTGAACATGGAGGCCCAGGAGGAAGCCCTGTGACACAGAGGAAGGAAGAGCAAAGGAGGACAGAAGGTCCCTTGAAGCAAAGGGGACTTTGCAAGGATCCAGTGTGAAACCTAGCACTGGCGTGGGAACCTTTCAGGGGAAGGCAAAAAGGGGCAAAAGCCCCTGTGAGGGCAGGCTGGGGGCTGCAAGCCGCTCCCTTCTGCGGAGTCAGCGGCCAATGTGCTGCAGGGGCCCCTCCTCGTCTCATCCCCACCACCTCACGCTGCCCCACCTACCACTGCAACACCTTTGGCCCTGCCCCAGCTGCCAGCGCACTCTGGGACAGCTGCTTGTGCGGTGGCAGGGGTTCAAGCACTGAACTGCCATGCTTCAGAAAAGAGGGCTCTATTACTGTCCAGGCCTCCTGTGCCAGGCCCCCACGTGCRGTTCATGGCTATAGACATGGCTCCTGCATGCCGAGAGGATGCTCTCCATCCTCACGCGACCCCATTTGCCACCTGCAGGAGGCAGGCCACCTCAGGCCCAGGCAACCAGGCCGGATCTGTGAGTTTGGAGATGTGCTTTTGGTTGGGCATGTTCTCCCTCTCTTCTGAGGGCACAGGGAAGTGGCAGGGTGGTCCTGAGGCCCGTCTGCAACCCTGGTGAACCCGAAGCTGCCACGACCACCTCTGCCCAGTACAACACGCACGTGATTCCCACAAGGGGATGGTGCAGAAGGGACATTGGCTGCCTCATGGTCATGCTGACCCTTACCTGGAGGGATGGGAGGGTTCACGTAAGCCGACGCTCTCTGCTTGCAGGTGGTACTTTATGATGACAACCAGGGTGAGGTAGCAGGCAGCCAATGTGCCCAGGATGCTGCCGGGAGGAGAGACCACAAGCATGAKGCTCTGCACCTCTAATATCTTGGGGAGCATTTGTGGTCCTGTGGGGGGAACAAACTCCCCCARCCCCAGTGGGGCCACCAGCACTCAGCACGAGATGGGCTGCACTGACTGCTGACAGCCTCAGGCTCCTATTCAGGCCGCAGAGGAACCCTTTGCCTCTTGCTGAGGCTTGGGGCCATACCGCCTCTCATTCTGCCAGGTGCTTCATTCTGCCACCTTCTGCAAAACCGTGCCCTAAGCGTTGAGTGTCTGGATAGAGCACACTATACTGACAGCACCTGCCAGACACTCCAGAGGGGCTGCAGCTGCAACCCTACAGCAAGAAGAGATGAAAAGAAAATGGACAGAAGAAAAACGACTGCAGCAATTGGACTGCCCCGTCACTGCGGTGCTGGAGGCTGATGCTTGCCAGAAAAACAGGTCCTGCCAACAGTGGCAATAACGTGTGTATGAAGTCCCCACACCATACACGCACCTGGCTTCCCTCCCACTTTGGCAGAGTGTGGACACATGCCCAGCTGCTGGGTGGCTCTGCCAGCAACACCTCGCCCTGCTCTCTGCAGGGCTTCCCCCAGCCCTCTTTCAGGTGCTGCACCAATTCCCTGCACACCTGGTTCTGCCAGCAGCCTGGAGTGGGGGCTCCAGGCTCAGCAGAGCAGCTCAGCCCCTGGCTGCCGCGCTGCTTCCMGTGCCCCGGTACCTGGAGTACTTCTGGAAGCCGATCTCCTTGGGGACGGAGAGAGGGAAAATCACCAGGACACAGAGARCCGAGAGGGTGAAGCGCTGGTCCGTGTACCAGTGCTGCAGCAACGGTCCCTCCTCGCTCAGCGTGCCGTTGGGGTAGAAGGAGTCGCACACTGTCYGGAGACAGGAGCAAGTAGTCAAAGGCAGGAAGCTCTCGGGCACTGACAGCAGATCCCAGGTTGCCACGTCCACTGGGCCGAGAGCATCATGCTCTCGGCCTCTGAGGCGATGGCCTGGGACTGTGGGAGTCCCATGCACAGCGCGACGTCCCTGCAGCCTGTCGCCGTACTTCTCCATGCTCCCCAGCTGCAGTGGTGTTCTCTGACACCACTGACAGAGACTCCCCCAGTATGGCTGGAGCACAGTTTTGATGAGACACATGCACAGCAAAGGGAAAGCCCTTCTCAAAGCATGACCTTGCCTTTGGGCAAGCCTGTGCTAGCACAGGATGCCATAGCATTGTGGGAGCCGCAGGACAGACTCATGGAAGTGGCTATCCTCGGCCACCCCAGCCAAAAAGGGCTTCTYGAGTTTTTGGACCAGGAAGACAAAATTCAGCCAGAAGGGGCTCTTGATCACACTGGAACTTCCCAGCTACAGAAAAACCCAGGGCCTTCCCCTTGCCAGCCCTGTGCAGTCACGAGGACTGACTGTCCACATTATAAAGGAGGGTGTCAAAGCTGCCATTTCCCCTCCCCTTGCCCCCAGGAGCCACCATCCCCTCAGCTCATTTCCAAGAACGCCCAACATGTCCCTGAGCATCGACCTGCCAGAGGAGTCAGGAGCACCAGTGGGACACTGGCAGCGCTGTGGGGACTCACATTTCTCCAGCTGGTCACCCACGACCCTGAGGAAAGCCACAGAGATCATGAAGAGGTTGAGGATGAAGCAGACCTCACAGAGCTTCCCCACYGCCGTGCCGCAGACCTCCCGGATGACACCCTGGTACGTGGACTGCATGCTGAGGGATGAAGCATAGCCCAGCACTGCCAGCCCACTGACGAGGAAGACTAAYGAGCCCTGCAGAGAAAGGAGAGGGAAAAAAGCATCAAACAGTGACGACCCAAAGCACCTAYGCTGCCAAAAATGCTAGCACATCTTGCTTTCAGCGGACCAAGTTCTGCAGGTGCTGTCAGCAAGAGGGGCTTCACAGAGCTTGCCTGCTGGCCCCTTGGGACACGTCCTGCCCCTTCCCAAGCAGAGACATGGGGAAAGATGAGGTGCCTTCACAYACCAATCCTCCTCTGCCTCCAGCCTCTGGTGCATCTGTGCCTCTGGCTGGGTACAAACCTGGCACAAACCTAATGGCTGTAGCACCAGTACTCTGCTGAACTTTTGTGCGTCTGAGTGGTCATGCACCTACAAGATTTCCTCAAGTAAAATGTGTCAGGCAAAGGAGAAAAAAACAGCTTGTTCTATCTGATAATTTGGGTACAAGTTTAGGGAGGAGACTAGCATGCAATACAGGACATAAGAGACCAGCAACCAAAAATGCTYTCCTGTTGGGCACGATGAAGAAAATATTCTGGTGCCCTTGTCCTAAACACAAGCCCTCCCTCTCCTTCCTCCCTCTTCTTCCTTCCAGCCTGCCAGTTACATTCAGCCTGAGGTTGTGAAATCCCTCAGCTCCCTTTTGGGAGAATTCACTCATCACCGTGAGAAAAGCAACTGTGCAGCTGGGCGCTGCATGAGGCTCGCTCCCCTCTGCCCAGCGCTGCAGAACACATCCCACCTCCCCGAGCACGAGTCCCCTTCCTGCGGGCCCGCTCCTCTCCTTTCCTCGGCTGCACATCCTGCACCGCTCTACAGCCCAAACGCGCCAYGCTCACGCCCGCAGCGAAGGCAAGCCGCACACTGCCACTCTCGCCGCAACACATCAGCCCCCGGGACTTTTTCCCTTGGGAAGGGGAAACGCAGACCTGCTCTTTCAGAGCCAGGTCAGCCGGGCAGGCTCCCTCCCTCTGCCGGCAGCGCCTGGGGGACGGACACCCTCCTCTCCCCGAGCCTTACCAGCTCCACAAGAACCGCGGGCAGGATCCCGCCAGCTCTGTTGAACGCCCAGGGGAAATTCAGCAGCCCTGCTCCAAGGGCTGATTTCAGCATAATGAAGACGGCTCCGGCAGAAGAGAGGTTGGGGCTGCTCGCCGTCGCTGCAGGCTTGTCTAACAGGTKCACGCTCTCCCCTGCCACCTTCTCCATCACCGACCAGCAAGGCAGGGGGGTCCTCAGCTGGGTATGCACCCCTCGCCCACAGCCCCGTGCCGTGTGTCCAGCACCCCTGCCCTCTGCAGGACCGTGGGATGAGGAGCGTGGCAGAGGGGACTCGCACTGCTCACCCGCCCTGCCTCCAGGACCTCCCCGGGGGACGGGGATGGGACCGGACTGGACACGGGGAGGGGACGGGACACGGGGAGGGGAGCGCACTCCTCTCCGCCAATCCTCGCACAGGAGGACAGGAGCTGCTGAGCCCGGGTGTGTTGCTTTCCCAGCCACAGCTCTGCTAACTTGGGCCCAGCATTTACCAGCCACCACAGTTAAAGCAAGATGTGACACGAGGGCCACAGATGCATCAGGTTTTGGAACAGAGCAAGAGAAAAGCACTGGCCATGGGGAAACCCCACTGCTCTGGCCGGGGTGYTCTGCCCTGAGCTTGCAGCACGCTCTGAGCTTGCCGATGCGCAGTGCGTGCAGCAGAGGAAAGCTCGTATCAGCACAGCCTGGGCCTTGGCTGGACTCTGGTCCAGAGGGCAGAGAAAGGAGATCCCTGTGATGTTGATGATCCCGCAGCAGCCCCCAGTCTCCAGGGACAGCACAGAGGGGGTGCACCCAGGTACCTCATTCAAGTGCACTCTCCCTACTTGGGACGGGCAGGCCACATCCAGCTTTTCTGTAGGTAGCAACGTGCAGGCTGATTTCATATCCACACTTCCTACGGAGAACACGCAGGTTCTTCTAGAAAAGTCGCCCCAAAGGCAGTCTTCCAGTGGGCTGTGCAGTAACTGGCAACGCTGTCTTCTTTGGGGCTTGCGGCTTGACAGTACGGTTTTCCTGCCAAGGCAATCTGCAGATACTGAGGCGCAGTCTCTGTTCGGTGGATGCAATTAGGCCACGTACAACGAGAAACATGCTGCCTGGAGCCTCCTCTGTACAGAGCAGGTGGTTAYGCTGCAAGCAAGTGCTCAGTTACAAACTTCACTTGTCCCATCTCGGTGTTGCTCTTCTGTGACACAAACAGCTTTTCTGGATAGCAGAACTAAAGCTCCTRCTGAAATAAGAACTTGTTAAAGCCAATGCAAGGACAGTTGACATGCAGCAGCAGCTCTCAAAGTCAAAAGGCCTCGTTCTTGCATGCAGTCACATACAAACTCAATGTATTTTTCCAAGAATGGAAGTCTCTAATTCCCTCCCACACTCCAAATTCAGTTGGGGCTTAGGAAAACCAATAGCCCCACGGAGGGCAATGCTCCTCGAGGAGACAGCATACTAGCTCACAAGTGCTGAGATGGGAGAGCAGGCACCTGAGGAAGAGAAGAAAGTAAATCTTTACGCACAGCAGCTCTCAGCTTGGGCTCAGGCCAGGTTCAGCAGGTGGAGGGCTCCCGCTTCCGGTCTGGACTCAGGCTGAAGCTGGGTTTGCTCCATTCATGATTTCCTCACTGTGGGGCTTTTCAGAGCAGTTCTTAGCAGGAAGGAAAGCTGCTAAGCAGCTGCACGGAGCTCTCCTTTAGACCGTTTGGCTAGTGAACACCCCACCTGCACGCATTCCTTCATATGGTACAGCATGGACCCCTTCAGCATCTCCGTGACTGCAGCACACAGCAAGAGGCTCCAAGACCACGGAGGGGCTCCTTGGGAGCTCCATAGGAGATCTTGGTAAGGAGCTGCCCCAACCCACGAGCCACTGGCACTGCTGAGCCTGGTCGCTGGTGGCTCTGGTGCCCAGCACACATTAGTTGCACCACCTGAACTCTTCCCTGGTGCCCAAAGAGTGTCCTCCTCCTCCTCCTTCACATGGAGGGATGAAAAGAGGGCGTAGGAATGTAGGAACAGGGTGATGAAGGCAGCCTGTGCTCATGCCATCCTCCTTGCTTTGGGAACCCCAAACCTCTAGCCTGTAAAGCCACAACACTGGATCCATGTGCGTGGCCAAACYCTGAACCTCATGCCTCTGTCCGTAAGCTCAGGCCTGGCACAGATCGTAGTTGGTGCTGTGGACCAAGTAAGCAGAGGGTTTAGTTCAGGAATGAGACGTCCTCTCTCCACTCATTACCTTCCTCAGCCTGTCCTGTTCCTCAGCATCATGTTGACTAGTCCCTGCATGTGGACATAGAWAAACCTCTGTACCAAAGACAGAGTAAGATTCTGTACATGGCCAGGGTCGCAATGGGCTTAGAAACAAAGGAGCATGGCTACTAAATGGCCTTGCATTACAAATTTTAGCCTTATCTCAGGGCACAAGTCTGCCCCAGGACCTGCACCTGCAGAGGACAAGGGACCCCGTGCCGGCCACCTCTCTTCCCTAGCGCTCCTCTGCGGGGGGAGTCGCAGCAGCTTTGCGTGGCTCCCTAGGTGTGAAAACGCTCTCTGTAGGACGAGCACATGTTGCCATTACTGTGCTAACTGAACAGACCCCTGACACTGGCTGACAGTCCCTAATACATTTTTGATTTCCCAAATATGTGCCCTTCTGATCTCAGTAAGAAGGATAAAGAGACTTTAATCAGCTGCTAGGTGGAATTATGGAAGGCTAATTGTGCCTGCCACCTCAATTAAATCTTTGCAGCCTATGGTGTTTATAACCATTTAAAGGGTCCTTTTAGACCTTCATTAGCTGCACACCAAAGACTTCAGAAATAATTGGCTTCTATGATTTAGAAATTGGCCACTGGGCTGTAAAATACCAGCCACTGGGAAAGTCTCTTAACTCGGACTGGTGCTTTGATACAATTTGACTCTGGTTTCAAAGTTACAGAGGGGCTTGTAATCTCTCATTAGCGATGCTATGAGAGGATAGAGCTTCCTCATTAGCACCGACCGGAGCAAAGGCACGAAGGCTTTCAAGACTCCCTTTGACGAGGGCGCCACAAATCAAAGCAACACATCAAGCTGCCAGTCCCTGCCAGGAGGGCAGAACAGCAGCCCTGCAGACCGAGGAAGGCCTTCGTCTCCAGAAGCAGCTTTCACTGCCCAGACAAGGGACTGCAGCTCACAGGGCCCACGGCCAACCTGCCAGGGTGGCCGAGCTCGCCTCTGCTTGCACTGCACGCCCTCTTCCTTGCCAGGATGAGGTTTGGTATGTGGGGCACGACAGCAGTGAGGAGTTACTGTACTCAACTCTCACTTCATCCAGGCCATTTAACTCAGGCTCTGGTGGTGAGTGACCTCTGACAAGTACCGGCCCACCTTTCTGCTCCTCAGCCTAACTAGCTGGAAAAATGGTGTAAAAGCCAGGCCTTGGTCCATGCAGGAGGTGAAGCAAATGCTGCCTTACAGTTGGGCTATAGAGTCTATAGAAGCATTAAACAAGATTTTGTTGCCTYACAGACTGACCATGGAGAGGAACAGAGGACATGCTGCAGCGGCCCTCACTAGCCTCACACGCAAGCCAAAACCCTCCACAGTGATTTCCTACAYAATCATCCCATTTTGACTCAATGACTACTGACAGTGAATAATCCATTGCAATCCTGCAGGAGCTCTTCCAACAACTGATGACTCTCCATGTTACAAACCTGTGCTTCCATTTAAGTCTTACCTCTCTGAGGATTCGCATTCCTCAGAGGAACGAGATCTATGTCAGAAGAGTCCCTTCTGCATTGTACTTGGACTGCCTGACTAGGGACCGAAAAATGACCGAGGCACCTTGTGGTCTTTAGCAATCCACACATGAATTCCTGAAATAGTGGACAAAAGAAAACAGACTTCCCACAGGGACATGCCAGGACCAAACACAAAGAACTCCAATGCTCTCCTTGGTGAGATGAGTGCACACACACAAAAATAACTCATTCATTTTCTTAGAAACAGCATCACAGCGATTGTCACTGTGCAGATTATCTGCCAAGACCCTCTACCTCAGGATATCAATTGCCCGTAACTCCAGGACAGCAAACAGAGCCCAAAGTTACTTAAAGGAAGGAAAAAATACCTATAAACCTCACAYAAAATTTTCAATCTCACATCCATTACTGAAGCTACCAGTTACACTAAGAGCTTCTGTTTGCAAGGCAAAATTCTACAGCCCAGCAGGATATCTTCAAAAGAGGCTGGGTAAAAGAAGTACCTGTTCATAAAYCTTTTTAGAAGTCAGTTGTGCTTTCTAGAACTCACAGTCCCACCAAATGAGCAGCCAGAGCCCACAGCCTTCAGGGCATTCCACGGACGCTCAGCTCACTTTGCCTCTCTCTGTTGAAGGAAGGTTTAGAAGMAGCAGCATAACCTGGGTGGAAATGGGCTGTTCTTAAGATGGCAAGAGGATTCTTTTAAATAAGGAATCTTGCCCAGCTGAAATACAGGTCTTCCAGGAGGAAGATGAAAAGACAAGACCACTCCCTAAAATTTTACTCGGGTGAAGCGTGGGTTTCCTAGCGAACGCGGACACTTCCCTCCCCCAAGGCGCATACCTTGTCCYCTGGTATGTCATGTCCAGCCTGTATTTTAACAAGCCCCAACKGCATCTGCTTTCACTTACCACCTTGAAGCTTGGCATCTATCTTCTGTCAAGCCAGCAGGTAAAAACAGGTCACGGATCCAGCATCTGCTCCTGCCACCTGTGGGCAACTGGAAATCTCTGTCAGCATACAAAGACTTTGAGGAATTACTTCTTAGGGGGTAACTAGGGAAGAAGTTTCTTTCCGGACCCACCTGTTACCATGCCTGTCGCACTTAGGCTGAGGTGTGCTCCCTCCCTTTTCCTCGCAGCCTCAGGCAGGAGTAGCTGGAGGTTAGGTCTAGCGCACCACAGGCAGCCTGCGCGCGGGCAGAAGGAAGYGCTCAGGCCCCGAGGGCTCCTCGTCCACATACAGGAAACGCAATGGCAACAGAGACAGCCAAAGGACCATGTAGTTGTTGCGCTGACACAGCCACCAGAGGCGACGAGGCACAACGCACAGAAAGCTGCCTTCAGCTCACACGGTTTATTACACTGTCCCATGCGGCAAGGGCTCAGTGGTAGAGAGCCCTTCTCCACAAAGGCAGGGGACAGGAGGGAAGCGCTGTACTCCACCGGCCCCGACCCATCAGTACAGCGCAAGCAGGCCAAGCTCGCAGCGCGGATGAGATGTCCACTTCTCGTTCCGCATTTCCTTGGCAGGAATGCTGGGGCACTCTATCTGGTAGCAGCTCTGTCACACCCTGTCTCCTCCGCCCCGACAGGCTTATGCTAACAGGTCCCAAAGGAAAGCTTGGTCCCAGTACTGAAACAGGATGTTGCCTTCTTCAGTGTATCTTCATTTTTGGAAGGGAAGAGGCAGGCTTGGAAAAAAAAATGGCTCTCTGGAGAAAATGGGTTTGCCCCCACACCTTCTGTATTTTGCAGGATGCCTATACACCGTAAAAACTTATCCACAGCCATGTTTTTGGAAGGCGTTCCTTAGGCTATACACAGATGTTCTTTCTTGCAGTGCCCTTTACTCCTCCCCAAGGCCCACAACCACCCATGCTTGTAAACCCTCCCGCCCCCTGCACAGCAGCAGCCAGACTGCCTAATGGGGCTGTCCCCGGCACATTCTCCCTCTTGATATGTGCCCAGGGCTGGGCAGGAGACAGTTGGTTGCAAGGGCCAAACAGCTGACCCAGGACTGTTCCCTGGGTGACTGGTAGAGACTGCTGCCTTCTGCTGCCTGCTTACCTGCCCAGGCACCAATTCTGCTCATCAGCCCAGAGGTGGCCACTGGGTCCCTGATCTTCCTGGAAAAAAAAATGCTTTTACTTGAAGCGGTGACAAAAACAGCTACCAGGGAAAACCTTGCACCTTCCCTAAAAAAACAGAGAAGCTGTTTCAGTGATGGTAACAATATTAATCTAACACTATGGTATGGGACAATTTGTGTCTGGTCCTAACTTTAGCCCATAATAAGTAGCAAGCTTTCAAGCAGGACAAACCAAAAAACCAAGATTTTTAGCTTTGTGATGCACTACACCGACTGTTAGGTGCCATCCATGCAATAGGTTTGTAGCTCATTCCTGAGTTGCTCTTTAGGAGTTGTCTCCTCACAAGTTTTTGTAACTTTGAAGGTTTTCAAAGCTCTATGACAAACTTTGGGGAGTGAGTACTGCTTGGAAAGCTATCCATTTAATGCTCCAAAGTCTACAGCTTGGGATGCTGCTTGTAAATATACAGGAATGAGGCTGGCAGTGGCCTTCATAAAAAGTTTCTGTACTTGACAACTTGCTCTCTAGGTCTGGCACATGAAAGAACAGCCACCTAGCACACCATCTGAGCTTCATATAGGTAACATATTTATTGAAAATCGGCTTCACCAACAATGGTGAAATCATGACCAAAAATTACAAAACATCATGGTAGTTGGCTTTATAAAAATAAACTGCAGGACTATGTCTCACTGATTTGTACTAGTTTATCTTGCCCCCTCTCTCCTTTAATGATGTAAGTTATACTCTTCAGCATAATACCATTCTAGAAAATTGCATTCCGTCCAAAAAAACATGATTGCTTTTTATTAGCAGAGGTCCTTAAAGTGACTTTCCCCCCGCCCTCCCCAACAATAAATATAGAAAATAGCCTCTAAACAAATAAATTTTAGTTTGGTCAGCTTAAAAAAAAGGTCCATTTTCCCCCTCTTGGGATATGTAGTGACTAAGCAGCCTTTCAAACAGTATTCAAGTCTTTGGTGGCTTCAGCTGCTTAAAGCTGCAGTTTTATGTACAGATGATCAACTGAGGTCCTTTTTTTCTCCAGACACCAAAGACTATGAGATGATGTCAGATGTGAATCACCAGTACAATCGCCACATTCACTGCACTTTCACTGGGAGCGATCAACCGTTCCGAAAAGCAACTGGTAAAAGAAGGTCATCTTTGGCAAGYGAGAGCTTTCAAACTGAAGGTGTCTTTGGTGGATGAACCTGCTGCATAAGCTGCGGTCGTTTCACTCTCGGTTTCCGTCTCTTTGGCCTGCTCTTCGCTTTGTTGATCTGCACCACAAAGAATGCCAGGACCACCATGGCACCAAGAAAAGCAAAGACCGGAATAGTCTGTCCTACATCCTGGTTGTACCGGCCGGGCATTATACCTGGAAGGCCAAAGAGGTTTGGAAAGCAATTAGCAACCGCATGAACWACGACGCCTTCGCGACATTAACACTATCTACTGAAAGGACCCAAGAGTAACTCTTGTTCTAAGACGAAACAGCTATAATCAGATTACATTTCAGACAAGAAGATTAACAACTGCAGACCAATTAGTGAAAATAAAACAGGATGCTGAATATACAGAAAAGCATAGGCATTTTCACCTTGACCTGTTTCGGAACATGAAAGCATAACCCAGATTTCTCCCACAACCACCACCTTCTGTTTTGCATTAGAAGTAAGAAGAGAGATGCAAATACTTGACTGTAGCTTTATCATCAAATAATTTCCATAAATCAAACAAATTCCAATGTCACATGAAAACTGACTTTGTGCTCGCTCCAGAGACCATGCATGCACATATTAAGACAAGTTTTTAAATCCTTCCTTTTTAAAGACACTTTTTGGTCTAGAAGCTCAGGCTAGGAAAGGAGCACATGTGAGACAAYAAGCTTTCAAACTATTTCCAACTGGGCTTGCAGTGTCCAGCTCACAAAGCAGAGTACCCTACCATTAGACTGAAAGCTGCTCTAAACCAGTCGTTATTACTATACCTTCCCCAAAGCACTGTTCAGACACACTCTTCTCGTTTCTGCCTTCACACTTGTGCACTCACACAAGCAATTCTGTGTTAGCACAAGACACCTAGCCACAGCCTCCAAGGACAGGGACTACTGCTGACACCCACCAAACCAGAGTCAAAATAAACCTCAACTGGCCAAAGAGCAGCCATCAAAATCTTCTTCCCAGTACATGTTGCATGTATTTTCTTTTTAAAAAACTAGTTGTATGCAAAACTATTTCTCTAAGGCTTCTGCAGTCAAGCTTTTACAAAATAACCACACTACTATTTGCACGTTTTTCACAACTGAAGTGAAACGTGGAATCTTTTCTGTTTAAAAAAATAAAAAAATAAATAATAATAATTAAAAAAGCTATGCAAAAGAAAACAGTATCTTTCAGACTTTCTGATTTACCTCCAGGAATGTCCCATGCTCCACTTTCTCCAGGGGACAGTGGCCTCACTTGGGGTCGGTTCTGTCGAAAACTGGGTAGAGCAACTTTATCGAGGTCAATTGACAGTAACTTCTGATGTTTCCAAAGGTTGCTAGAAGAAATTTAAAATACAGAGGTGTTTGCCCACTCACTTCGTTAATACARAGAGTTTTGTAGAAACATATAAATATTGGCAGCTGACACCTATAAACTGTGCACTAAACTGAACTCGAACAATAATCCAATTCATTCTTTGGCTCCTACAGCTTACAGGTCTCCAAAGTTAAATTCTGACACCACAAGAACACACTTAGATCAACTGCTATTTACTTACAAACCTATTTCTTGCAGGCAGACCACCTAAAGTTACCTAAAACTCAGCAAACTATGGCCTATATGCTGGTATGTTTGTCTCCAAGTGACCGTCAAATGATACATGCRATGGCAGGTTTGGTGAGCTGCCCAAGAAGCTGCTTTAGAAAGTTACTGTAAAGGCATGCAGTGACTAGGGATTCAAGCAAGCTCATTAACTCTAAGTTGGGATTACTCAGACAACAGTGAATTGACTTCTTAAGCTTTTTTAAAAAAACTCTACAGTTTCATAAATTATAGTGTAACTGTCAGTTCAGGCTAAATTATTCACTGAAGGTACACTGATCATTATTTCCTGTTTGCAGTCTGTTCCTTCTCTAGGAAAGATGTTTCACTGTTCCTTTCAAAAGCAGATGAAACAACTGACTTTTCAGCTCAACTCAAAAGTGAGAATTCTTATAGAGCTATATYAAAGTTGTATAATCACCTGGGGGCAGTTTCATTCAAAGGCTGTGGTTTGGCCCAGGACAGGTGAGGACAAGCTGGAAGGGAACGGGGTTTAGGGTCTCCCAAGTGAGCCTCAAGCACTTTTGAGTATCGATGCAGATGGTTACCTGTGATTCACAGCAGAGASACTGGGTTACTGAAAGACTGGCAGGGTAATAGTCCCAAATATTTGCATCCAGCTAAACACTGCTGCTGTAAAACCAGGAGATCTTTACAGTAATGACGTATAGCTAAATCTTGCAGTTAGACCTTAATCAAAAGGTACCTTACAAAACAGAACTGTGCACATACAGTCAGATGCAAGGTGCTGGTGATCCAAGTTTTGCTGGCCAGCACACCAGATGACATCAAACACTTTATACATGCTCCATAGCCAGTAATTAGAACGCTGCCTAGTAAAACTATGTGTATGAAAATTCCCACTCTATAAGCAAAACATTTTCTCTGATCAAACCACAATTAGGTAATTCCAAATCCCTAAAGCCTGCATGTGCTCTCTTCTAGTAAAACAATAGAACATTATAGAACCCAGACCCAACTAACAACCTTAAAGGCATATAACTCCCATGTCTGACCTTGGTCGTCTTAAATACCACCCTGAAACTCTGTCAGTCACTGGATCTGCTCTATAAATAAGACTCTCACCTTCCATGCGCTCGGGGAGAGAGTAGCCTGCTCCCGACGGAGGTCGTTGTCTGTTTTCGGAATGGCTGAGACTCGGTGGCGTCACTCCATAAGAAGTGTACTGCAGAAGGGAATCCAGGAGCCAAAAGCAGTCTGTGGATTTTACAGCCCCAAACCCCAAAATATAATATGCATTAAGCTACAGTTTGAATGACTTTTCTTTCTGTTAAGTAGTCTATCAAGACATTCAGAAATACAATGAGTTTTCCGCTCTTCTTACTCAGCTTTTGAAGTTTTATGCCTGATTTCTGAAAGATACAGCTTTCTACAATGCTCCTTCAGGAGTATACAAACACAAAATYAATCTGTTCAGTTTTAAAATATCTTCTTTTCTGTACCACATCAGTATTTCATGCTCTTTTGGGGAATAAGAGCTACAATGACAGGGTCTCAAATATGGGAATTCCAGGTTGGGCAAGGCCAAGTCCCTGCAGAAATTAAGAGGCTTTTCAGTGTGGAAACACAGGAAGCTCAGAGCTCAGGCAATCATTTGCAAGGCAAAACAGAGAATCAACTAATATAAAAAAGGAGAAAATAAATATTTTGCACAGAAAAATAAAAACAAGGTAAAGTTTTCAGGCTGAGGACCACGATCCCAACAGGGGCACAATTTTGTTAAGTTACAACTCATTTGCTTTCCCAAGCTTAAAAAGAAAAGGAAAAAAAAAAAAAAAGGAGTGGGAGGGGAAGAGCTCTTGCTATTATTCTTATTAAAGGGAAAGCAGTTGTGGTACAGACCAGGTTGGGAATGTCACTATATACTTCATTGTAGTTTTCCTTTGCAATTCAATGGCTCATAAACATTCTTTTGATGCCCTCTTGAATTACTACTGCCTTAATCCAGAGCTATCTCTAAAGCATGAGACTTCTACCTAGTTACATCATGATTCTCTAAAATTTCCATCTGTGGAGGAAGGACAACAACTTACCAGCTATTTACACCATATAACAAACTATTTTTCTGAGAACTTTTTCTTCCAAAGTACAGTTGGCTAAGAATGGGAATTAATCTTCATAATCCTGGGGTCCCTTAAGCCCTCTCTCATCTTTGATTTTTAAAGAGGTCAATCCCMTTTTAAGGATCTGTATTCACAAATGTTAGGAATTTACCTTAATTGAGRCCACTGGTGTCTCTGCAGGAGATACAGCTCCTGGTTCACAACTTAAAAGCTAACTTTAAAGGGTTTTTTACGAAGTCTTTCAGTTTTTCTTCCTCCACAGGCTACACTGAATTTAACAGCATTAGGGTACTAAAAAGTATCACTTTCTATTACTTAATTAAAAGCCATACATCTTCTCTTACATTACATGCTTTCAAAAACCTACAGTAAGCACAGAAAGCCCCAATATGTCAGTGTTAGGGTAAGTGATAGGAAGCTGCCCAAAGACACAGAAAGAGAAACCAGAAAACATGCAAAGAAGTTTACGAAGGAGAGAAACGAGCTAATATGGAGAGTTCCCTTAGGCAGTAAGTTCCTTTAAACTTAGATAAAATTAGGCAAGGAATGAATTACATAACACATAAACATCAATGCTTAAAACACCAACAATAAAAACCTTATAAAAATAATAAATGTACTTTTAATTATAAAATGAAAATTCAAGCTGATTGTTGCATTCAGTGGAGACGCAGAAAGACCTCAGAAATGGATTATCTTCGCTCTCTCAAGCCACAGAGTTATTAGCCTACCCTTTATATGTCAAAAGGCAGGAGAAACCCAATCAATCCCTTCAGAATTTCAAAAGTCAGATCAGACACTGTACCAGAAAAAGGTTTTATAAGAAACAACCATTGTGCATAGGAAGAGAGAATAACTTCTCCGAGAGTTAAAGAAACTGCACACAYAGAATGACTCACACGCTTGCTACCTACAGTTGCAAATGAACTCTTCGAAAACCTGAACTGAAATGCCTGTTTTCTGATAGATTTACAGCACCTAATTTGCACAAAACTAGAACAGTATGAAAATAATAACTGAAATGTTCAGCATTACTATAAACCCTACAGGAAACTCTCTGAAAGKCACAAGGCACACTGATAAGCAAACGCAAAACAATTCATTAAACTACACGACATCCTGAATATGCAGCTAGGTAAAAAAACAGGGGGGTAAGGGGGTGTCTATAATCAACTCTTCACAACTTCAAATCAAGCACATGTAATTGTTAGTGCTTCCTGGAACCAGCTCCTCATAACCCCCCAGTAGATAAACAAAACCACTCCCCAAAAGTGGGGAGTCAGAAACACAGGCAAGAGACCTAAGGGAAAAAAATAAACAGCTTAGATATATCAAAAGGCTATTTAACAGGAGTTGTTCTTTTGTTGGCAACTATACCTTCCAGCATTTTCAGTAGTGCTCTGCAGAATTTGGATTAATCTTCAGTTAGGAATATTTAGCAATTCCCTAGAAAACAGCTATTTCTGATGGGAGCTGTAAATAACTCAGATGGCAGATGTCAGCTTAAGAAAAGAATTATTCTGCTCACACACCTTTCTGTCGATGGCTGTCATCCAAGCAGTTAGAGTCGCCGTACAGAACAATTCTGCCACCACCTTCAGAAGGAACTTGGTAAAGTCCCAAAATAGGGACATTTTCAATTATAGCAGTCTCCTGTTTTAAAACTTCAAGACCTAAAGTAAAGTGAAAATAAACAGCATAATCTGCAAGGCATCAAAACCAATTGATTCGCAGGTCAACACTGTTTACATTGCAAACTTAAAAATGCAGTTGCGCTGCTTTTCATTTCACACATTTATGCAAAAAGTTTTCAGAAAAAAACATGATGGTATGATAGAAATGAAACTGCTCCAAGACCTCGATGATAATGAAATTTCCTACTGATGTCAATTTTTTCCTTCTTCAGCAGAGATGGAGGAAAAGACCTCACTTATTGGCTTATGTTGAACAATCTTGAAAGAAAAATCCTAGTATTTTCAGAAACAAGTTTAAAATCAAAACATCTGCTTTACAAATTTTACTTTATATCTTTTAGTTCTTCTGTAAAATTCTATAAAATGTAGTAACTTAAGAGTTGGCCTTCACMACGCATATTGCTCTTCACCAACCTGTTTTGCTGCTGTGCTTAACTATTTCTACAAGAAAATCTACCATGGAACTAAACAAAGCAATGCAGACATTCCACGAAACATGTCATCTGTCTCTGTGTGCAGTAGCTGCRGGACCAAGACTTTGTCTGAACTCATTTAAAGCAGCAGTTCAGGGACAGTCCACCTTAAAGTTTGCTTGGTTTGTATCTCTCTATGACTCTGCAGTTACCTGTTTCCCTTGCACTTAACTTGTTCAACTTCCCATTTAGGTACAAAGAGAAGCATTGTTTAGCATGGACATATGTGCCAAAAAAAAAAAAAATGCACATACATTTTCCTGTAACTTTTTCTTCTCTTTAACTCTTGGCAAATTTCACTCCCTATATGCCCCAGCTGCTCTTTCCATTAGCAAAAAGAATTATATTTCATTACATCCACTCCTGCTGTGGTTCAGATATCTGTTTCTCAGTCTTTTCTGAAACACTTGCACCAACATTGTAAAGAGCAATTTTTGAAAAAGTATCATTTAAAAGCCTACTTACAAAAGCACTGTAAGTACACAAATAATAAATTGGCAACTTAAAGACATTTTTGTGAGATATTTGCAATTACAATTAAGATAATTTGTCAACTGAAAAGATGAAAACATAAAGTAGGGGGAAGTATTCCAGTATGAAAGGGTAYGTGCAGGAAAATCCAGGAGACACTTGGATTCATATCTGCTGTTCCTATCACAAAATCTATCCAACTGTTTCATCTCTCATCAGTTGAAAGCTGCCACAGAGAGCAAGGGGGAAAATGCCCCAATTCACGAAGGAACTAAAACAAAGTCTGTAGAAAGTCATCTTTAAGTTAAAGGTTTCCCTGCCTGTAACATTCACTTCAAAACCCAGAATAAGAATTCAAACTTCAAATAATAGGTATTTAGAGTCTCCTTTGCCCTTAGACATTGCCTTTAGATAGAAGCAGCAAAACAGAGAGCTGTTTTGCTTCATGAATTGACCTGAAAGAATTTCAGCAAAGAAAGCAAGCCTGGCAGGCTACTTGTCAAAGTGACACTCTCTAGGTTTACAGCAATGAAATACCCAAGTCCCCAACACAARGCACTCCAGAGACACCATCTGCCCTCCAAAAGGCTCACATGCATGAGCTCCTTACTGTTAGAGAGTATTTCTCCATCAGGTAATCACATGTCTCTACTGCACACCATAAGTCACTCCAAACCACAGTGAACTTCCTAACCTTCTCTGATGGCAGCTGAGGCATATTAGGAGCATGTATAGCTTCTGCTTACTTGCTCAAACCCTCTTATATACACARATCAGGTGCACAATCTGGTTAACAGTTCTGGTCATTTGATCCTACAGAGCACTCCTTAAAGGCTCATAATAAACCCTCACTTTTTTAAATGGCCTGCTCCTGCTACAGTTCTGCATCATCACCTCACAAATTAAATGATACTATGATAAAACTAAGGAGAACGGATAAACACACAGAATAGATCATTACTCAAGTCTGAGCATACAAGTACTTTGCATGTCTAAAAATGTTTCCCTTACATCAGTCTAGCAAGTGATACTGTCTACCAAACTTTYGAAGACAATGAATTACAATACAACTCTCCCCCCTCCCAAAAGATAAACATTTGATATACACACATGTGCAGATGGGTTTACATACAGCAAACATAATAATGGATCGTATATATAGACTTCCATATTACTGTACTATATAAAAATGTATACAGTATCACATTATAGCTGTTACAGGTTCTAGGCAAACTAAAAAAACACCTACCGTTTCAATGCATTCTTCTCCCCACATCTTTTACACCTCTAGAGTTTGTAAATTTGTTTGCGCAGTGACAAAGAAGTTCTATTTAAAACACAGAAAAAGAAAAGGAATCGCATACCTTGATCCTTAAAAGTCTGTGCAATTACAATGCCATCTTCTGGAAACTTTGCAATACTGCATCCTGATGCATAATTCACTGAAAAACATCACAAAACTGCAATTTACAACCTAGAAGAGACACTTTCACCCTTCCTACCGTAATTCAGCAAGCTGTGAAAATGAGCACAGAAAAAAACAAAAAAAAAACATTCCTAGAAATATTTGGCTGATTTGGCATATTTTGACCAAGATCACAACATAATCAATCCATAAATTCATGGGCAAGACATTTCTAAGCACAGCTTTCACAGGTTCAGCTTTACATAATGCTTTCAGACCTCTCCATTTAAGAGACTGACATTATCTTTTTTCAGCTAAAAAGCTTAATTGTCCTACCGTTACTCTAAAACCAAGATTTAAAATGTGGTGAGAATTTAATATTTCACACTAACAGTCATTACTTGCACTACAGAGAACCTGTCTGCTTCAATCAGCACTGGAGAGCGTTACAGAGCTCAGTGCTGGTGCCTTCACCTTAGGAATACACATCCCAAATCAACTGGTCAGAAAACAGTGATTCGGAAATGAAGCATCAAAACATCAGGTCAGCTGGTAAGCTTAAAAAGAAAGGTTCCCCACTGATCTTTTCCTTTCAAAGTTCTAATTAATTGCAAAAATTATTGCAGAATTAAAACCAGCACTAAACCAAAGGCTCCATATTAGCAATTAACATTTATGGTACAGGCGAACAGAGACACACCCCAACAATACTCTTCAAAATATCATTGCCTGGAATGCAACTATAAACTCAGGACTTTCATTATGGGCTCTGACAAGTTATCAGATACCTACAAAGAAAGTAATCCTCTAAGCATGCTTAAGAGACTCTTCACATAATTTCAGAATGGTTCTCTCAAATCTCACTTGGAAAATCTGACTCTTGCAGAAAACTGTTTTCCAAAGAACACGCTGTTCATAGTCTGTGTAGTCAATGAATTCCAATACTCACTTTCATGATTTGCCATGGTAAAATCACCTTCATATAGCCCATCGCTAAAGGCCATGTTCCAGACAGAAAGTAGATCATTAAGAGCTGGTATATTAGCACCTCCAGTATCTGGCATCCACCACTGTCTGTAAAAATTGTAGTAAAACACAGTTGGTTAGTATACAGAAAGCTCCTAGAATTTGTATTATAAAAGATCAGGCACCTCCTTGCATGCAGACTTTTTCAAAGTCACTTAAATAACAAATCATCTCTCAAAACTGCCTTTAACTCTAGGGCCATGTAAGCACCTTTCTCACTTTGGTAGCCGCATTATGTAGCACAAGTTAGGTAACACTAATGACGCAGAGCTCTTGGCACATTCTGGTTCCACGAAAAATTTTAACGTGCCAGAAAAAAGTCCTGACTTAGGTTCTTCATTTGGCAAGGAGGCAACAATGATGGTCCTCTCACATGCCTCTCACTTCTCCAATAATAACAAATATTATCTACTCACAAAATGTGAAACAGACAAAGGTTTCTATCTTAACAGTAGCACAAAATAGACTGATATTATAAGGTYCATCATCATCAATAGTGGTATTAGTGCATTTTCCCTTTACACAATACACTGGGATAATTTCATACTGGTTGCAGAGGCTGGCAATAAATTTTCTTTCCAGCCTCCTCCCCAAAAGTGAAAATGCATCAATTTTCTTTCTTTCTTTTTTTTTTTTTTTTTT
>NW_028185839.1:1268932-1298266 GCF_003343005.1 Rhea americana
AATCATGACAAAATGGGTAGCTATTTTATTTAAGCTGTCAATAAGGTCTATTTTGGTCCTGAGGTATTACCTTTCTTAGAGGTAGCATGAGAAGCATTGCAAGTGCTGAAACAAAGTGCATTAGATTTTTTTCAGTATAGTAAGTGAACAAAATTGCAATTTTATGACATTTTGTTTCCCACAGAGCCTACAAAATTACCTTGTGTTTTCATCATAAAACTTGACTTTTCTCATCACCGATGTGTTGTACCAGTCACTAAACACTATAAGTGAAAGGCCATTATCAACGTCCCTTCTCAGCTTGGTGATCTCTTCCGGAAAATACTCTTCTTCACTGTCTACCATCAATAAAGTCCCTATGCATAAAAATAAAAACAGAGTTCTCCAAGCTGTAACTGTGAGGTTATCACTATTCACACAACCAATGCAGAAAAGCAATGCAAGCACACATTTTGCACAGTATCTTGTCCACGTGCCCTGCCCTGCAGCTTATCTAAAGAATTCACTTTTAAGTACAGGGAATATAAGGCAGTTCAGTTTACAAATATATCCAGTCATTAGTCTGTCAGCGCAGTATGCCTTTTGAGTCTTACTTATGACTGGTGATATCTGGTTCCATGAACCATTAATGTCCACTAATGTCTCGAATGTATTTTCCAGTGTGGTTTCTTTCGAATGCTCTACAAACAGAGCCAAACTGCCCCAAGACAACAATCAGATTTGCTGCAAAAACACACACTGTGAGACAAACCAAAATGTTAACGTAAATGCATCCTAAGCTTTTTCACTGCTCCAGTTCTAAACTCACTACTGCAGATTTACAGCTGGGTAGACAACAGTTATTCTGAAACTTGGTTTGATTCAGACCTTGAAAACTACAGTTACATTTTAGCAGATCTGGCTAAATTGCCATTACTGCATTCATAGAGCTCTCCCCAGTTCCCCCAAACAAACAAGCACAATCCTCTCTGCTTGACCAAAAAGCATAACCAGAAAAATATACTTCTAGTTCCTGAAAAGATCTGTATGCTTTTTGATTGCTTGTATATATCAAGTCATTTTGCTTCTTCACTCTTTGGTAGCCCACAGAGGTGGTGGAACCTGAACTCTCAAAGATACTCAAGACCTTGACTGSATGAAGCACTGAGCTATCCCAATCAAGCGCTGACACTGGCCCTGCATCTCGTGGTCCCTTGCAACCCAGACAATTCTATGAGYCTAGACAGGCTGTGTTCAGAACACCTTCTTGTAAAGATCCTGCTGAAACCAGGTTAATGACCTGGTTGATGGGACAGAGCGTGTGCTCAGCAAGCTTGCGGATGATACAACACTGGGAGGAACAGTTGACAGACCAGATTGTTGGGCTGCCACCCAAGGGGGGCTCAACAGGCTGGAAAAATGGAWCAGCGGGAACCTCCTGAAGTTCAACAAAGTTCTCCTTGGGGGAGAAATAACCCCATGCACCAGTAAAGGCTGGGAGCCAACTGGCTGGAAAGCAGCACTGCAGCAAAGGACCTGGGCCTCCAGGTAGACAGTAAGTTGAACTTGAGCCAGCAGTGCACCCTCGTGGCAAAGGCGGCCAACAGCCTCGTGCTGCATTAGGAAAAATGTTAGCAGAAGGTTGAGGGAGGTGATCTTTCCCTTCTGCTCAGCAGTGACGAGACCACATCTAGAGTGCTGTGTCCAGCTCTGGGCTCCCCAGGACAAGAAATACATGGACATACTGAAGCAAATCCAACAACAAGCCAGAAAGATGACTAAGGGACTGGAGCATCTGTCATATGAGATGCTGAAAGAGCTGAATTGTTTAGCCTGAAGAAGAAAAAGCTTGGGGAGAGGAGGGCAATGGAAGCTGGATCTTATCAATGTATGTAACATACATATCAACATTTTGAGTGTAAAGAAGACAAGAGACAGATTCTTCTGCCCACCAAACGGACATGGGGCAATGGGCACAAATTGAAACACAGGAAATTCTGTTTAGCCATAAGTAAAAACTTTTTGACTATAAGGGTGATTGAACATTGGAACAGGTTGTTCAGAGAGGTTGTGGAGCCCCTATCCTTGGAGATACTCAAAACCTAACTGGACATGGACCTGAACAACCAGCTTTACCTGACTCTGCTTTCTGCAGGGGGTTGGACTAGGCAATCTCCAATCGTCCCTTCCAAACTCCACTATTCTGTGATTGTATATAAAAGTTACCTACAGTCTGAAGAAAAAAACCTAACTAGTCTTGTGTTTAGAAGCCTATTYTAGTTGCACCTTCATTTACCACCTTAATTCCACGTGCACATTTCTGTTCTTTTCCATTCTTAAAGCCTTGTCCTTACCTTACCTTTCTTCCCTACACAGATTTTTGCAGCCACAGAGACCACTCACCTCCCATCTCAGTCTATTTTTGCAATCTAAAAGCTAAATTCTTCTATTTATTTTCCCAAGACACTTTCTCCATTCTCCTAAGGAGAAACCTGAGCTGTAATTGACAGTTCTGTGCATGAGCAGATCTGCCCATGCAGTGAGGAATAGATCTGCTGCCCTCAGAATAAGCTAAGGAAACCACCCACTAAACTTGACTATGCAAAAGTGCGATTGCTTTTTGTCCCAGAAGATATAAATTGCAGAACACTACAATCAATCTGTCCTCCTTTGCTTCTCTTCACTGAGGAAATTCTGGAAGCCCAACAAACTACTAATCAAATCAGACAAAGTGCAGGCCTGGGCTCATACCACCACCAATACAGTTGCTGCACAAGAAACACCTGGGAGCTGTTGGAGTAATCACAGGAGGACTGCTGGGAGAGCAAAAAAGACTCAAATGTAGTCAACGCTCTTTTCTACTTAGTCCAACATACACTAACCATCCTTTAAATTTCTTTTTGGGATACTATATAGGAAAGAACTAGTTCAGCCTTTCCATCTATTCCTTCAACACAACAATGAATCAAAAGGAAAGATGGGAGAGAGAAGTCCCTTAATGCTGCTCCCTGTCAACAGCAAATCTTGCAGTTTCAGAAGAGAAACTAAATTTATTAGAAGAGGAGAAACTTTTTTTTTACAGCTAGTATTTCTGTCTCCCATTGCATATCTGCTGAACTCAAAAAGCAATGGTGAGGTATCTGCTGATGAATCATGAACAACAGAAAATTATCACTGACAGCATTTCCAGAACAAGGAAATTATCAGGAGAATTCACCCCCACATTACAGTCCACAGAGAAACATTGCAACTCAAAAGAAGAGAGAGTCTTGCTGGAACACACCAGRGACAACTAGAAGGGCATACCAGAGCAGAAAATAACATGGACAGCTTGGCTTGCCCCCTGCCTGGCAAATACACTGCATCTCTTGCCTGATGAACACACAAGAAACAAGCCACATACTGCTTCRCTACTGCACATCTTTTAATGGAATGCCTTCCTCACTTCCTACTCTATCCACAAAATCTACTTTTTAGAATGCCATTGCTAAAGGAAAAAAAATCAGAACAGACATTCAAATTTAGTCTAGAATCCATCTATGCTTCATTTTGACTATGCCAAAATCTTTTAGCAAATAGAGTTCTGCTTCTGTGGGACTGGATACAGAGGCATTTTTAACTGAGGAGTTTTTCCTCAGTTAAAGGAAGGATACAGACYTGAACCACGTCTACTAGATTCCCAAGCAAGCAAGCTGCTGCATTCACACTTCACACACTTAAATATAAGCATATAATTAATAAATCTGCACCCTTATAATACTTTTCTACTCTTAGAGAATTGTTTTTCAAGCCTCCACAACATTTTTAGTCTTAAAAAATCAGCAAGGAAGAAGTTAATTGTATGCAGCACGAGGCCATTCATGCTTACCATACTGACTTGCATCAAAACATGTAAAGGGTGAACCAAGAACCTCAACAAAGTATCCCATGCTTCTTAGGTGCTGGTACATGTCCCTGAAGTTTGTATGGATATGGTCACCATTCCTTAATGAAAAAAAGAAAAAAAACATTGAAGATATTTAAATCTGGCTTGCAGAAATTTGTTTTAAATCCTCTAATACATCAYTTGCTGGCTTCCTTTCTATAAGTTCCATTTTTTCAAATGGTTTTCCATGCATAATCTCCTCTGCAAAATTCTTCACTAATTACACTGGTTCCGAGTACTTATTTTAGTTCACAGAGAACTATGCCAGCAAAGCTAGACGTAAAACACGTCCCTTACGAAGCACAAACCTATCTGTTTGCATCACATCATAGAGCCAGTAAGTTATATGGAAGAATCACACAGGACCACCTGTAAGTAATYGCTGAAACCCAGCAGAGAAATACCTGGCCACTTGCTTTATCTTCATGCTGCAAACAGCTTTCCAAAAGCATACAACTTGGACGCTGACCTGATTAATCCTCGCTTATACACTGTTGCACATTTCTTATCAGAAAGATAGACAGATCTCTTAGATTAGCGATCTCTTCTTTAGGATTCAGCCTTTCATATCTCTCATAGTTTTTTGATAAGAGAATGCCAGAACAGCTAATAAAGTTGCCCCCTTGRCAGAAAGTAGGGCAGAAAAGAAAAATGCTAAACTTTAAAAGTAAAACAAAAGTCTCAGTGTCTTAAATCTGTATTTAAAAACATCTCATTTCATGTGAATAAAAAGCCTGCTGGATTAAAAAACCCTTCACAATGAAAGACATACAGGGGCCAAGGACTTTTCACGGATTTATTAGAAAAGGTAATTCCATGCTGCACTGATAAAGGACAGGGTGTTCTGGCATTCAAAAGTTATCCATATCTTTAACATACAATCAAGAAATACTGATTTAATAGAACCTGAGATAAATACCAATCTAATGGATCATTCTTCATCCTCAAATTATCCCTGGGGAAGTATCCTGGTGGATAACGTAGATTGTGGTACTGATCCCAAAGGACTCGCTTACTACGAGGTGGAGTAGGAATAATCTTCACTTTTATTGGAAGCTTCACCGTTGAAGTCTGCTCTGCACCATTCTTAGACTGAAGGACAAAAAAACCCAATGAAATCTTTTTCCCCCACAAGAACATTCAGCATTTAACTGTGGATCATAACAGGCCAAGAAAATGAGATATGAAACCTTCCTTTTGTCACTAGTACCAGCTACAGAGACCAGGAAATGACTCTAGCTTAAATCATTATACCTCTTTTCCCTAGCATTGAACAGTTTATATCTATGTTTAGAATTTAAAATACTTAAAACATTAGAACTATGATTTAGTTTAAGCATTCAAACCCTTAAAACATTCTCTAGAACAGTAAGTATAGTTTCAGAAGAAAGAAAAATATTTAAATAAGCTCTGCTTCAAAACACATTACTTAGAATTCAGAATAAATAAATGAAGTTATGAAGTCAGTCTCACAGACAGATTTTTGAACTACAAAGCGTATTCAGTTCACAGATTAATCCTGCTGTCTACTATAAACTCTCCAGTTTCTTGACCCAAACCTACTCTATAGTTAAAATGGCAGGACTATAGCAACCTCTTAAAAAGTTTTATTTGTATATCATGAAGTGACCTTTACAAAACACAGAAAATCAAAATGCATAGAACTTACTTCATTTTCTGCAGGGGATGATACTGTGATCATAACGTGACCTTGAGCAATGCCTTCCCAAGATGCTGCTTTTTTTGCTACAGAGATAGAAATTGCTAAGTATCCCGACCAAGGCCATAACACAGGGGAATAGGAGAAAGCCACTTCAATATTATCCCCGTTTTGYGGGAGATAGGGCTGCCAGTCTGGCTGTGAAATGAAGAATGAGGACTGTTGGTAAAACAGTATTTGMAATCACTGAATTTTTGCACACGTAGCCCTCCCTCTCCCTCCACAGAAACAACCCCCCTAAACTTTTCTGAAGATTATGCCAACTTGCAAAACATCAACAAAGCTTAAAAGCAAGGTGTTGTGCCAGCAAAACAACTTGATCATGACAGCCTTAATGATCTGGACTATAGGCTTTTCAGGGGCAGAACTCTAAGAAGGTAACTGAACAGCATACTGCATAAATGGGCCTAATTGATTATTCTGGAGTCCTGTGCAAAAATTTATTAGCAGGAACACTAAGTTTCTTTTCAGTAACAAAAAACATCATTGTTCCAGATTCACACAAAATACAGCAGTTGTGTCTGAGCATTACCACCAGCTAACAATGTCAGAAAAAAGCTTCAAGAGCTTTCAGAGCAAGCTCAAATCTGTAACAGATCTCAGAATTCACACTACTATGTTGAACTTCAGCTCATTTACATGGGCTAGAGTTCTTGAACAGGTGCCTTATTTACTTTGTAGTTACTGAACTTGCAGTTTAACTTTTGTTCTACATAAAAACTTGCTTAAAGCTTAATTTTAAAAAATAGAATCCTCCTAAGGCAACCAATCTGCTCAACTGTACTGAAGTAAAGAACATATTCTGTTGCAGGCCTTAATAAGTCAACACATTCAGGTCATTTTGACCCATGTAAAAGGCATGTTTTATAATGTCACAGTCCTTTACGGAGAGTCCACATGTTCCAGATCAAATGGATGGAGAAAGTCTATACTTTGTTCCACAATACTTTAAATATGATCAAAGAATACAAGAAATCTCTATGTAGTTGTTAATCCAAACTGTTTTACAGTGACAAAACAATACAGGCACCTGAAACCAGCCAGTGCACTGCTGGAAAACATGTGTAGACAGTTCAGAAGGATAAATCTTATTAATCCAAGTGTGTCCTTCAAAATTAAATATTTTGCATCTCCTCTCACCAGTAAGAAAGTTTCTTTGTTGTATTAAATTTATGGCTAGAATAGTCTTTCTGGGAAGCATTTAGCAATATTAATAGTCAAGGCTTGGAACAATGTGTCTTACCTTGTCTACAATTCTCCCAGTGACTCCCATACCATTAAGGATAGTAACATTAACAATGGTTGGCATCCCTCCATAGTATATGGGCTGAGAACAATAGGGCCACATGTAGGGACATTCTGTCAAGTCAATATAGCTTGGACTCAAACTACAGCAGGATGGAGGGGGGGAGGAGGAGATTTATTAAAAAAAAAAAAAAAAAAAAGTGAATAAAACAGGTATATGACACCATATATAACTAATATATGAAAAACTTACAGATTAAACATGCTAGCCATAGTTACCCTGTCAAGTTCTTAAATTGCTTCCCTAATCTGCACAAGAATCTTCTCTTCCCCGTTTTTTTTTTTTTTTTTGTAAATTTGTGTGAAAAGATTTACTCTATTTTCATAAAGCAAAAGCAACTTTTCAGCACAAGAATATATTTATTCTGAAAAGCTAAAATTTATCTGCTCTTCCATTTTGGTCCATATTGCACTATTCACAACATCTGACAGTTTAAACTGAACCTCAAAGAGAAAGTGAAGCTAAGTCTCAAAGGCTCTTCAAAACTCTACACTGCTCTAACTTTGGCAGAAAATATCAGGACTTTTCATCCATCTTCCTACCAAACTCATGTCAGGATTACCTAAGAGCTCGGTCTCTTCATTGCATAAACACAGATTGCTCAACTAAGTTACACTCTTATCACCAGCTCTCTAAAAAGAAATACTGCAGATCATAGTGTATCGGTTGTTAATTAAGGATTAAAATTAACCTGGCTTGCGGTTTATAGCTGTTGAGGATCTGATAAGCTCTCAGAAGATCCAACTTGCCATGCCCTTGTTCAAACATGTTGACTCCAGGAAGTCTACGTGCTGATGCAATAAGTGCCTGCTTCATACTTGCCGGATTCACCGTTTCACGCTTCTGAACTGTGCTGAAGTGGGAAACAGTAGATCACCTTAGGTGGCCTCTATTTGTATTTCTAGCTGGTCCTGTTTACCATACTGCCTTWAACAGTCTAATCCATTTAATTTATGAAAAATAAAATTAAAAATTAGGCTGCCATGAGCAACAACCACATTTCATATTTGCCAAATATTACTCAATTTCTCAAAGAAACAGCTGAAGATGAAAACAGAGTGGCAATTTTCTGATACTCTTCTTACAATGTGCTCTGTCACCAGCAGTAGTTCTAATTAGAGTAGTATTCTGAAATGCTAGACAAAATACTCCRAAAATCAAAGCCTCTGTAGCTGGAAACTTGCAGGGATCTCCTGCCACAAACATCTTCTAGAGTATAGAGGGGATGATGATGACTTTGAATTTTGGGCCTAAGAGTTTTTCACATAAAGGTTTGTCCCGTCTTTAAGTAGAAACAGTTACAAACTCAAAAGGAGAGAGGAGAAACTCCTACTCTCCTTTTAAGTTCTTCAGTGCACAACAGAAGACTCATGTAACTGGATAATAACCTAAATTCTACAGAATTTACATATCCTGAGACAAGTTATCTGCTGTAGGTGCCTACTTTGAGAAGCTACTCTTCTACTATGACGTGAAGTGACAAAAGCTTAGCAACTTAAAATAACTAAAAATACGAAAAAATATTTTGTAATACTGTTCTCCCTATTTATATTTTTATATATATAGTTATCATTCAAAACAGGTCTCACGTTTAGCCCAGGAGATTTAGAGCTAGTCAGATAAGGTAACATCTCAGGCAGAAGAATCCCTGATTTTATCCTTCAGAGTTTGTTTTCTTATACCTAWATGCAATTTATTTTTATTTGGTACATTCCTTTAAGAGCCTCTTACAGCTCTGTCTGCATCGATACATTTTTCAGAGATTCTTACTTGAGGCTTACCTTACTAACAACGTAACAGCACCTGCCACTACAGGAGATGCTACACTTGTCCCAGAGAGAGAGCGACATCCACCTTTCATGCCAGAACCTCTCACTCCAGACCCATAAGTAACAATATCAGGCTTCACTCTACCGTAACCACCAGGCAGCTCCTGTGAAAGAAAACGTACAAATTAGTACCCAAATAATTACTGAACATCAGTTGTTTCATTTTGGCATTTAAATTAGCTGCCAGTCACTCAGAAATAAAATGATCAACTACATTAGCTGAGGTTCAGTATCAATTAGCAAGTACAGAATCATTCAAACCGTTTACAGCATTTTATCTGCTCAGTGTATATCAATATACAAAAGGGCTGTCAGCTTTACTGCAAATTGCTCTAATATCTATGCTACTTACGAAGCCACAGAAAAAATGATAACCAAGTTGTTACCTAGCTAATGAATGAGATGCAGCACAATACAAAAAAAAAAAAAAAAAAAAAAGTGATGTCCTTAAGCAAGATCATCATGTATTCTCCTCTGAAATCATGTGTGCAGTACCAGTCACCTCAGTTCAACAGGTAACTGCAAACTGAAAGGAGGTCAAGTAAGTGCAACATTGCATGTAACATCCGGAAAGCCTAGAATGTTTGGTACTAAAGAAAGGGTAAAAACAAGCCTTCATTTTTAGAGAGATTTGCCCACACTGGAAAGTCCTCACCGTGATTCAAAAGATAATGGATACTTTCACAGACATGAAGAATTTCAAAAGTAGTCAATATCAACGATGAGAAACCCCAGAAATAGTATTTAGCTTCTTGTTTCAAAACTTACACCAGTCATCAACTATTCTGATCTTTGATGAAACCTGTTATCACATGTTAATACACACACATCGTCTGCACAAGATTACAAAACATCCCCAACCCCAACAACTGCTCTTTCCAAAAGCCTTTACTTTGTCTGCAAATGTGGCTGGCCATAGTTGAAGTATCTTACCCAAGTGGTCATTCCCCTTGATGAAAAGCGAGCTATATTATCTTCAAAGTCAATGCCACCTACTCCAATCACATCCATCTGGTCAGCAGGGTTATTGAGAGTCCTAGAACAAGTTGGAAATAAAAAGACAGGAAGAAAAAGATGACCACAGCTGTAATGCTGTACAGACAATGGGTATGCCACTATCAGATTTTTGACAAGTACTCTGTCTAACCTCCACAGCAACTATTGGTACAACATGATATAGTTATATTCTATCAGTGAGAGTAACTTTTCAAGCTACTAAACCACATTATCTTCAAAACAAAACAAAACCTTTTTTTTAGGCATTCATTTCAGAAATATGCCACAAATCATTCTGGCAAGATGCTTCTGCATTGTTTAAGTCTGAGACCTGTACCCAAAGATATCTGCTCATACTAACAGTTAAACATCAGATATGAGTGCAGCTCTTCAACTGGCTTTCTGTTGTTTGAATGAAAGAATATTCAACTAAGTACTTCATAAATGTATTACTGAGATAAAAGATAAAGAAAATTGAGGAAGGAGTCTAACTTGGATCACTTCCAAAAAACAGACTCCTTGTAACAGATTACAGCCAAAGRAGGAAGGAAAATCCTCCACCTCAATCCTTCCAAAAAAAGTGTAACAATGTATTTACTTTTCTTTAAATTGTCACTGAAACTTACCCATACAAAGGTCCGTCATTGCCAATAGCAGAAACCATGATCACATTGTTAGCTGTCAGTTCCCATACCTATGAAAAAAGGGAATTTTTTAAAGACTCCACCATCAAAAAAAGAGTTTTCTACACAAATACACATTCCATGAAGCCTGATTGTAAAAACTATTAATTCAAACCCCCTTTCTCACTGAGACTTATAAAATGCATCTCAATGGTATATTCAGTATTATGCTACTACTATTCTGAATATTATGTGACTGATAATCGCATCTCAACAGCAGCATTGCTGACTGTACGTAGTCAGGTTACATCAAAAGAAAAACTGTCTGTAACAAAACACTCTAGGCACCAAAATTCAAATAATTCTGAATCCTCTCTAGGATTCTCCCCTGAGAATCAGGAATACTCTGGGAAGAGTAGTAAAGTCACTGTCAAACTAAATTTCAATATAGATTATGATAAGAAAGGGAGAACTTTTATTCCTCAGATCCCCTTGTAACATTTTTCACAGAAAAGATTTATCCTTTTTTAAATATAAATTAATTCATTTTGTGCTTTTGAAGGAATGATCAACAGATAAAAGAACCCTGACATTTACAAAGATAAAAACCTAATTCCATCTTAACCTGAAACACATTTGTAATCACATAGCTCTATCAACTACCTATACTTTTTCAACTAGTTATTCTTCAACAATCTGCTGTCAAATTCATGATACATATATTTTTGCTAGAAAATAGATTAACTGTGCAGGAATTTTTGAATAAAGTAGAGCTGGATATCAGCTAAGTTGCTTGCATTAAGGGCCCACTTAGTTACATGTTTGGGATTCACTTCCTAGTGGTACATACAGCGTTCTGTAAAGTTTGTTTCCTTAAGAGAAGCAATTCCCCTAAAATATTTGTAAAAACTATCACCTGCACAGAGTTTCTCTCATGCAAATGAAACCCCACAAAAGAGTGATTACAGAACCAGAACCTGTCAGCAGCTGTGACAAATAAGCTGTTCTACAAGTTTAGATCTATGTCAATGATAAAAATACCGCAATCACAGAAGCTTTATTTCACTGTACTAACCTTGTCAACAAAAGGATGATCCATGAAGTCTGGCCCACCAATACTTAGATTCAATACATCTATCTTCTTTAAAATTGCGTAATTGAAGGCATCCAGAAACCAAGATGTGTAGGAGACCTGCATAAAAAAAGGGAAAACAAAAGCATTCATCTGCAATCCAGTGACTCCATGACAATACAGACCTGAGAGACAGAAGAAGAAACAACACAGAAAGAAAGCACAAAACCAGCAATGAATTCCTAGCATTTCTAGTGCTCAATATATCTAAGTGACAGCTGCACCTCTATACAGATCAGACTTTTACACATTATTTCTGAAGAATATATGAGATTGGGAAACTCCAGGACATTCTATAATAAGTAATTGTCTTCTCTCTCTAAAACAAAAAGATGTATGCTTCTCATTTATCAAACGAAGAATGTCAAAATTTGCTAGTATTTGCAATATTCAGAAAGGAAAGAATTAATACTGCATTAATCTAGGCAGAATTTAAAACATTTAAAATAGCTACCTGATTATTGGTGAACACTCTAAAAATGTGCAGTTCTGCATTTGGAGCAAATCCTTGGCATTCTCGCATGCTGGCTATCACACCTGCTACAAAAGTTCCGTGGCCTAAACCTATCAGGCAGACAGAGGACAACAAAATAAGATGTTAGAATTCAAAACATTTCATTATTAAGGATTTCATTCATTAAAAAATATCTATATCAAAAATCACACTGATCTAACATACTTTATAAAAAATCATAAATACAGGGTTCAGTTCTAGTCTTAACGAAACTGAATTTTGCTATTGACTTCTGTGGGGCTAAAATTTCCAATACTATCTAGCCAGACAGCCAGCTGATTTTCTGAACAAATTCACATTCCCAGAAGCCTGACGGAAGTAACTGATTAATCCTACCCAAATACATCTCAATGGCATATTCAATATTACACTACAACTATTCTGAAGATTATGTGACCAATAATCCAGCCTCAGCAGCAGCACTGCTGACTGTATATGGTCAGGTTACACCAAAGGAAAAATACCCGTCCATAACAAAACAGAGAGAGATACAGTCTCTATAGTCTGTCCACACCTATTCGCTACAGATGAGGTCAAGAGTCATATTAAACAACAATTAAAGAATTCCGCAAATGCAAGTCGCAAGCATTTTATTTTTAAGTCACAAGCATTGTACTTTAAGTAAACTCCTTATAGGTTTTTTTTATTCTGACTCTGCAATAACCATAGTTTGTTAAGGATGAAAAATAAGACAAGAAAACACATCTTTTCCTCCCTTCACAAAAAACAAATTTAGCTTTTGCTTTATGAGACTGCCTGTGTTATATTTCTGTGCTCAAAATCTRTTTGTCCACCAATCATCTGGATAGAGAACTAGTAGGAAGCGGTACCAAAAGGAGGTACTGTAATGCAATGAAATACTACATGACAAAACTATGTAAGTGCACTGAGTAAGATATGAATACATTGAACTAAATGCATTAAATTGGCCACTGGCTCACTGACCTGGATTTATGAAGTTAATAATCTATAAAAGTATACAGTCAAGGCAAATCAGGGTCAACACAAGAAAAAAAGAACACAAATATACTGTAGAAAATAAAGGGTTCCGTGGGCATAAACTAGCATAGCATTCATTGATGAAAACTATATAAACTAGAAAAACTTTACAGAAAGCCACCAAAACGCTCATTAGCTACTAGACTGCACAATAAAGCAAAATATTCTCTCTCATAACTACAAAAATATGAAGGCACTGTGTAAGAGCGGAGTACATAAAAAGGAACGGGAAAGAAACAACTGTATGGGGTTTAACTCTTATTTCCAATYACTTTCATATTTATTTATGCTTGCATAATGTTTTCTTGCCTGACATTTTTCAAAAGCTATGATGAAACACCAGGTATGATTCAAGAGAGACTTGCTCAGTGCCTTCTTGAAGCCTTAATACTATTTGTTGAATTTGATAAGAACACAAAGCACTCAGAATGTTGCAAAATTAGGCTTAAAGTCTCAAGATACAGCTTCAACAGTTGTTAATAAATGTGTTGCCACAGCAGCAGCAGCAACAACTTTACAATGCAAAGAAACACTCACACTGGTGTCAGGAAAAATTTCATCAACACTACATGGTAACCTACCATCATCCAAGGTTCTCTCGTTAGTCCAGTTGGTTCTCTCCTTTACATTTTTGAAATGTGGATGTTTCTCACTCAATCCAGTGTCAAAAACTGCTACTCTTACTCCAGCACCTATAATGGAAAAGAATCTGTTTTTCCAACTCTGCTTCAATACAAATCTATTCTATCATATTAATGAACCTTTTATGTATATTACACAGTCCACAATTTAATGTATTTTAGATCTTTAATAAAATTCATATTCCATTGCAAAAATTCAGCCAGAGTACCAATAAGATTAATTTCACTTAAATCCAGTGTACACACACATACAAGTGCTCTGTAAGAATACAATGCATCACTAAAMAAGTATTTCTCAATCTTTCTGGAACTGTCACTCAGTTTGAGATCAATACACATGAAGGCAAACTGCACATCCTTACACTTCATTTGTTTTTCAAGAAAGATAATTGATCTAAGCCAATAGAAAAATGCATACCTGTGTAACCCATTTGCCAGAGGACATCCGCCTGCAAGGTCTGAGCAACTTGGCGTGGGATAGCTCTCAGCAAACGCCTGCTTGAATGTCGACCTGTTGCATGCCAAAAACCAGAACCTAAAGAAAGACTTGCTCTTCTCAAGGGACGAGATGACTGCCATTTTTGGGTCCATCTGGTCTCATTGCAGTGCAATGTAGGATCAGCTATGTACAATTAGAATGAAGACAAAAAAACAGTATGAGGAAAAACACAAAGGACTTGACTTTTATGCAAATATACAGATCATATTGTTATCTCACAACAAAATTTTTAGACAAGCAAGTGTCCACTTTCTCCAGAAATACTAGCATCATCAAAATCAGTGAAAATTCCCACTTTATGTACTAGGGGATATAGTTGTCCAAAGTCTCTGCCCACAGCAGTAAGTGACTGCAGCAAAAAAATGCTCCTACRTGGCAGGCAAACTCACTGCCACACTCTAGCAAAACTACAGCAATACCCTGACAATTAAATAGGAAAAAGAGTAGATTTCTATGAGTTAAAAGAAAAATCACATGGCACAACTGCCTTCTCATTTGTGTAATGCTAAACTGAGTGCCTTAAATAAGATTCAACAGATTTTTCCAAAATAGATCTCATGCAACCATAAAGAAAATTACTTACGCTCTGAGTATTTGAGAGATCGGAAGACCTTCCGCTGAGGTGTTACTCTCTTGATGTTTGGATGATCTTCCAGTGTCAGTACTCCATCTTTCTGTTTCTCATTGATCTGAATCACCTCAAAATCACTAGGATAGTCACTGGCTGGGTTGTTGCGAGGTACAATCCTCCAGTTCTCGATATCACTGCTTTTTAGTGCACTTGAAATAAATTTACTTCTAGCTTTAGCTGTGAAGTATCCATTAAAAGCCACAATATACTCTGGAACAAGAGCATAACTTCTCAGAACTGATCCTGAAACCGTTTACTAGTGCATTTACATCAAAAAGATCTGAATACTTCTTTTTCTTTAACTACAATTCGTCACGCTGTCTTCTATCTCCCAAATGAAAATACTTAATAAAGGAATTGGAACTATTGATGTAATTTGAGTCTACTAATTATGTAAGTTTGCATGAAAAGCACTAAGGACATAAATTTTAATAGAGAGTATCATGTCTGTTAGAAAACCTTAATTTTGAAACATCAAAACACAGGCTAAAAAACTACTTTGATAAAAACTAATAGTCGCCTCTATGGACTTTTTTTTTCTTTTACAAACTTCCAATTTATTTCTGCATTAAGTTTATTTTTGCACCATGAAACCCCCATAACATAGTAAAGACCTTTGAAAAGTCTTTGAAAGGATGGTAGAATTGTAAACAACATAGAAAGGTAAAACGATGAGGCATGGCRAGTGGAGGGGGAAGAGAACCTAGTCCTAGTTACATCCAACAGCGCAAACAACTGTTTGATATACTAGTTCAGTATGCCTCTTGACATATGTGATTAAAAGACATCTAGACACTACAAGGTATTGAGTTTTAGCACTTCATTAGCAACCATCAGTTACTGACACCATCTACGACACACAGAGAACTGAGCTGGTCCCAACAGTCCTTGATCTGGATTAATAACTTGCGAGTAGACCTCAGTCCCAGTGCACACCACATTCACCTCAATAAGCTCTTGGCTAAGTATGCATAAAAATGTGCTTACTTATTTTCTGCCTGTATGTATTTAAGATGTACACATAGTTTTGCAGTGGGAAGATTATGGTTACCTGAGAAACCWGCCACAGGGTCAAGACATAAATTGAGAACAACTTAGATGCTGACTTCTAAGATTGAATCAAATAAGCTAGTATATTACATGAACCTACAGTTTTAAATATTAGCACAGAAGCAGGCATAAAAAGCTTCTGTGCACCTTTCAAGAACCTCTTGGTTTTGTAACAACTATGTAACACATTGTACAAACTTATTGTTCATCTTTCCTCCACATCCCTTTGCCATTTATACACTGCATTTATATTAAATGTTCTGCAAGCACATGGCTGTCCATCTCAATAAAGATTTCATTTTATATACTCTTTTTTGTGAAATCATCTTGAAAACGTACATAGCACATGCTGCAARAACTCATGTGCTCTTTCTTCCCCAGCTTTTTACTGATCAGCTTCGTCAGGCCTTTGCAACTCCATTCCCAGTTTGCCACTCTTACTTGCATTGCTCTACTGCTACCCTTTTTCCATTGTCAGTGATACCAGCCTCATTTTCCCTTTCATTTGCTATGTTCAAACRCATCTTTTCAATTTTTCTGTGTAAGTATTTTTGCTTCCAAACCCTTCCTTGAACAGAGATTTCTTGTCTTCACTCCTTTGAGGCCCGCTTCAACACATTAAAGTGATTAACTTGCCCACCTGAGCCTATTTATCCTACATCTATACAGAGACTCTCCAAATGTTACACTTCCACAAACACAACAGATCAGCAACATGCACTTGAACTTCACATGTATTTTTATTAATTCTTTATTACCATGCTCCACGACTGTTGAAGTGAATTCCACTTTCAAAGTAAGGCGAGAACATCCAGGACATATGTGAGCCTCATGAGAGGAATTTCCTAGTCTGGTACCAAGGTGTTTTTTGCCACAGAGTAAAATAACAACCAGAACAAACCAGATGTTTGCAAACTTCATGGTCATAGAAGAAAATGGTTTCATTTCAAAAATTCCATATATTCAAATCACACTTCTTCATGAATTAGTTCATTTTTGATTCAGCAAATGTTGCTTTGACTGTGCTGTTCAACTGGATATTCTTAAAGCTGTCTCCAAAATAAGTAGAGATTTCATAGTCTTTTGAGGTAAAGCCTAACAAACAGGCTCATTTCTTTCTACGCTTTTTCTCCATTTTGTATTAAAAGATTGGTCACTCAGGATGTGGTGACTGAGTCCTGTACTCCATTTCTGATTGAAAAAATAACCCACCAGAAGAATTAGCAAAGCTGTCTGCAAGCTAACCTGTAAGGGAAGGCAATATATAAAATGATTATATATATACACACAAGCATGGATCTAGCCTGAAAATCTCAAGAAAATAAACGTTCAGCAACTATGATCAGAAAAAAAAATAAAATAGTTGCTTATGTTTCATTTTGTATTCTTCAAGAACACTCTTCAAGTCTTCCTTGATTGCGCAAGAGCATCTGTGTACTAGTTTGACAACAGAACAGACAATGATGACGACCAAACTCTATGACCCTTTACGTAAGAACAGCAAAGAGAAGACATGCAATGCCCATTGCAGGCTAACGGTAAAGAGCAAAATATAAAATTAGTGTGATCAAAAACTTCCATAGGCACTTGAAAAAGGGWTGATCAAAAATATTACTACTGCTACATGCGCCTTTACACAAGCAGGAATTATGTACGAACTCTACTCCAAGGGTTGGCAAGGACCAAAAATATTACATGAGGCAAGCTTTCAGTTCCTGTGCTTGAAAAAGAGCATCAGAGCGAAAGAAGTCTTTCAAATTTTCTTGAAGTGGAGTGTGGGTTACTACAACACAAACCCTTGAGGAAACAAGGGCATGGATCACAAAAGTAATAATGTGAAGTTAAAGAAAAGCRTTGTGTTTTCCGCACAGGGGAAGGCTTCCCTTTGCGCTCCAAAGCAGAGGAAGGATTCAATAAAAGTTGCCATGCTAGTACTTTTGAAACTCCAAGCATTAAACAGCAGCAGATAGTTAAAAGGCCTTTAAAAAGGATGAGAGAAGAAGAATATTTTTGTCTGGTCTGCCATAGCATGTAGAAAAACAGAACAGAGTTACACATTTCTGTAAGGACTAGGATTATCAGTAAAAGATTTATTAGGGACTAGACCTTATTAAGGAGAATGCTAACCATACACTACAAAAACAGAATAAAACGAGACTGCACATGACAGCTGCTACCTCGATTTAATTTAGCTTTACTTCGAACTCTCTAGTATTTCCTTGTAACAGCRATATAATTCCCCTATTTCTATCTGGGACTGACAACACCACGACAGAGGGCGAAGTGCCTGCAATTAATCTGCAGCCGAGACTCCGGCTCACCGCACCGGGGGTGGCGAGAAAGCAARTAAACCCGGGTTTCGCCCGTTACCGCGGGTCAGCCTGCGGGAGGCCGCGCACACCTCCGCCCGCCCCCGGCGCGGCGGCGGCCGCCGAGACCGCCCCGAGTGGAGAGGCGGCGGGCGGGCGGGCGAGCACCGAGCGCCGCGAGCCGGCTGCAGCGGGCCGAGCCTGCCCCGGCCGCCCCCGTCCCCCACCGTCAGCAGATGGAGGACACAGCGCCGCCCCCGACTCAGGGAGGCGCGGCGGCGGCGCCGCGCTCCCCCCGCCGCGCCGCCCCGCGCTCACCGTGCCGCCGCCGCCGCCTCCGGGCCTGCCGCCGCCATTTTGTGCACTGTTTACCACAGCCGTCTCGCGAGAGCCCGCGGGGAACGCGCGGGCCGGGCGCATGCGCATCGCGTCACGGAGCGCCGCCTGGGCGCATGCGCACTGCCTCACGCCGAGGGGCTCGGGTTGCGCCGGCGGCGGCCCCGGGGCCGGGGCCGGGGAGGGAGGGAGCGGCGCGAGCGCCTCGCCTCGGTCTAATAACGACGAAAAGAGAGAAATTTCAGCTACTGACCCATCCTCAGCCCTCCCCCCTGCCCCCAGCATTAACTGCTTAAATTACATTACTGGGTGTTACCTGATAACGCCTGTGCTTACTATCGATGGCTTTTCGGAAGGGCGGTCACGCACACCCCGCTCATTTCGTTCTTTTTCGGACAGTCACACTCTAAACATTACTATTCTGTCTCGTTAAAGAAACCGATGAGGCAGCTGTGACTGAAAGGGGCATTAGTCCTGCCCAAACTCCTGAGACAGCCAGGAGAGCCTTGGCCGGTCACCCCCCTCAGCGAGGGGAGCGAGCTCCTGTCACGAAGGGCACGGCCTGAGCCGCGCCTGGGCCGGGGCAGGGGCGCGCGGCCCAGCGGCCCCACCGGCTCACCCCGGCGAGCGCGAAGGCTGGGCGCTCGGTGGCGATACTCGGGGAGCACAGCGCAACTGCTCTCAGTCCCGAGCGCAGCGATTTTAATGAATTAGGTAGAGCAGTTTACTGACCCATCTCACCCTGCCATCTTCTAAGCAGCAGATAACCTTGGCACAAGCAAGGGGAGGAGAGTTAGATTCACCTGAATCTATGGATAAAACAACTGCATAGCTATTTTGTGGTTTTGATGTTTCAGTATAACACTACAGGAGCAGTAGTAATGGTTCTCTGATGAAAATGGATAAAGAATATTTATATCATATCCTACTTTCAGATGACTATTACAAATACACCGAAAAGAGCTTATTTCACTCTCAAAGATCTAGTCTGCAACAAGTATTAACAATGTATGTTATCCRATGATGTCCACCAGAGGTCATATACATAAACTTATCTATAGATACTTATAGATAGACACAAATGTATCTATATGACTACAGAGGTATAATACTATTTATATTTAATAAATATTATTTACACATCTATATAAGAGCATCAAAATCAAGCATCAAAACTTTAATAACTTTTTTATTCCCTTAGGAAAGACAATCCATGTATTTAAACCAAAAGATTAAATTTGTTCTTCAGCTAATCTGTTTCTACATTCTATTCAGTTCTTCAGACATATTTCAGATTGCTGAAGGAATATTTAAAGCATGATCAAGGGCATTCACATCTGGAATAAGGAAGCAAACAAGCCTATCTCCAAATTGCTTTATAATTCTCTAAGAGCTTTCAGTCATTTAAACAACTTTCAAAACAGTCTCACTTTCTATACACCTTAATTTTGAGAAGTCCTTTAATTACACAATTCAAATACACAAAAAAATACACACTTAAAACATATAAACATTTGCAATTAAAAGACCAGAAAAGTTACACAAAACTGCACATTATAGAAACCTATTAGTTGACTGGTATTGTCTTTTTAAACAGCATGATTTTGGATCTCTCTTGGGCCCATTTTTGCAAGATTTGGGGAATTCTCAAATTCTGTTGACTTAAGTTGCAATCATTTAGCGCTATGCAAGAGACAGTCATTCGCTATCAGAATGAAAACTTTACCTATTCCTGTTCAATTACATTAAAGACAGAAGTGAACCAAGACTATCCTTAACAAGATCATCTGGATTTGTGTCCTAGAGGAAAACAGAGAGGAACCATTTAATACAAAGATACAGACAGAATGCAGTCTTCCGGTGTCTAGGTTATACACTGTTTAGCAGAGTATGAATAAATTCGAGTAAATTCAGGGTACTCTAAACATTCTTGCAGCACTCAGATCAGAATACTGTACTCATTTACACCGGACAGCTGGATATTCTTAYTTCAGTTTGCTTGCTAAAGCTTCCTTGCGCACACTTCTGCAGAAAGACTGTGCAACCCATGCCCAGATCCACTCAGGTATGTGTTTGCCCAATGCGACCTACGGAGAGAGGCAGGGAGAAAAGGGAAGAGAGAAAAAAGAAAGGGAGGGGGGAGATCAGTATCTATATGATAAAACAAACAAGCAATTTATCAAATTACCACTACAGCATAGCAATACATATTTGAACATCAGCAACTAAACTGCACTCAGCTCCCCCCAGACTAAATCTATTTATTTATTTTAGAAGTAGGGTACACAGTAGCATGGTTAGCTTGTGCAAATGAACAAACCATTGTAGGGTTTAACTTTGCAAAAACATTGCTATCTTACCAAGACCTTTCCTGCTTTTTGTCCTCATTTAGACTAATTCCCACTTCTTTAGTTCCTTCCACTCTACCTAATGCTACCTAACAGCTAATAGGTAAGGTGTCACTAGAGTTTATAAAATAACTTTCCGGGGCAGATTGCTACTATTCCATCCTCCCTGCCCTCCTGCCCCAAAAAGTAGAAATACTCCCATAAACTAAGATTCAACAAAATGCAACTTCTGTTCAAAAAAATACACAGTGAAGTGTGGGCCCCATCAGCAACATTACCAAATAAAACGAGCTACTGAGTGCTTTTGAATAAAAAGTTATTTCCTACTTTTGCTGTGCATTTCAAGTAGAAATCAGATTCTCTATCTCATCTTAAAAATCAGTACGTCCAAGCATAATTTACTAAAGCAGAATTAGTGAGAAAACATTGCGCAATGCCTTGAAGTCCTTTGCTATGTAKTGTACTTTTCAGAATAGTTGCATAGTTTCTGTTTTGACTTCTAAGAAAGTAAATAGGCTGCTTGCTTTTACATTAGCCAGTAGAACTGCGCGATGAATTCTCTTACCTGTATTGTATGCTTCCAGAAACCAGTAGTCCTTTTGGACAACCCAAGAGTAGAAACAGCTTGCCTTGCATATTCTTCAGAAGAAGGAAAAAATAAAGAACGTTTTGATGTAATGCTACTGCACGACAGCATTTTTGTAGTAACTGCAAATGGAGTTAAACTCTGAATGAAGATTCCTTTTGAGGCATACTCGTAATGTAGTGCTCTACTGAAATAGTCCAAGTAGCTCTAGGAAAACAAAAGCAGAAGGTGTCACAATTTTGTGCTTTTGACAGTTAAGTCTCAGTRCAGAGTTTTATTAAAACTCTAGGAAAGTTTTAGAATGCATCATACATTAGCTAAAAAATAAAAATATGCATTTCTACAGCATTTCTATTTGTTGACGTTTGTCAGAAATGCAACACTGCAGTAACTTGCAGGAGACGGGGACAGCYTACCTCTCTGATGTGAGTTTAACAAACAACCTGACAATTTCCACTTTAAAAACAACACAGAAATGTTTGTTTAAATCCCCCCCCCCCCACAAAAAAAAATGCCTTGTTTAGCTTAAGGGCACTACGGGGACGCTCCAAGGCTAAATATGCACACCACTGGACAAAAAGTCTGATTCTTTAGAACATTTTATGAGTGAATTTCATATTCAAATGATCTTCCCCAGAAGCTAAATTAACTACTTGCTGGGACTCCCTTGGGTAAAACTAAACATGTATTTTCTTGTGTGTATATCTTCTTTAACTAATTTTTACAGAACAACATCCAAAAGTATAAGCTGGTAACTTGGATTGTAAGAATCAAAYAGACCGAAAAATGAGCATGGCCCAGTCTTACCAAGGCAGCAAGCAACACTGATGTCATGCTGAAGCTGCTACCGTGCAATTTGGCTGGTTAGGCCCAAGGGAGACAGCAGTGCTTTCAACTGGATTGCTGATTTAGGATTTAGATTAATGATGCCAGCAAAAGTAAGAAATTTTAGTAGGCTTTGGATTTTGTTTTGTTCTTTTTCACCCAGGCCATTTAACTGACGTGGTTTAAGAGTGCAGTTCTACATGTACTTGGCATAACCAAGAGAAAAATGCTCTGCAGAGAGACAGGATTCTTTTTAAGCTGGTTTCAACACTGAAAAAAATCTGCAAGGACTTATACTTTGGGGTAATACAGTTGCTTTTGATTCAGGCAAAATGAAGTGTTCACAAAACCCACCCCAGAAGCAAGGCTGAAAGGGCAGCAGTCAACAGGTAGAAGTAGCTATTTATGCAATCTAAGTTGCTTTTGAGGATTCAGTAGCAAATCATCTAGTGTGAGTCTACATTCCCACACATTTACACCTCCCAGCATCATCCAACTGTCCTGTCCTATCCACTAGCGACTGACTCTCCTCAGGAAGAACAACTACAAGGAAAAAAGTCCTTTTCACTGCTTCCCAAATACGGTGCAGACAGCAACGTCAGAAGCCTTTTGCCTCACCTAACGTGCCTTGACTGCTGCAAATCTGAAAGATGAAGCTGCCTTTTTGCAGCACTTGTTAGAGGCATGGCTGAACTTTAAGCACAGACTCCTCACTACAAAATACTAATTTGTAAGTACCTTGAGACATCTCTGCACAGCTCAGGTGGGGATGAGAGATCAGAAATTCCAACTCTTTCAATGAGTCACAGAACTGCCACTTTAGTTCATGTATCATTCCTCAGGAATATGACATTTCTCCTAGAACTACTGTCATGCCACAGTTAATATGTAATCCATATAGTATAGGCTTGGTTTCAAAACCCAGTGTTGCTGTGAAAAAGCAGTATACTGACTGCGTAATACATGTAACATTCACCTCTGACATTTGGTTAAGTCCTTAAAGAAATTTTTCAATTATTTTGATATCCTTACTAAAAGTGTTTTAGGGAAGGAAAATAAATAAAGAAATCACCAAACCCATAGCTTCTACTCTTCAGCACAAACTATTAAACATCACAACACAACTTACTTTACAGGCTCCATATAATGACAACATTGGCGTGGGTTTATAACAGACTGCAGAAGACAAATTCACAATTGCACCCTTCTTCTTTTCTACCATGCCTGGCAGCACAATATGTATCATCATGTTAGCAGAAACAATATTTACATTGATCATGTCCCACAATATATCTTCAGACACGTTGACAAAGTAGTCCGGGTAGGAATGAAATTGTCCTACATTATTCACCAAAATTCCAATTTCTCTGTCTTTTAGGGCCTCCTTAATGGCTAAGTAAGCCTCACGCCCCTTGCTGAAATCAAATACTATGAAATCTGTTTCCACTTTATAGGTTTCAGCTATGCTTTGAGATACAGCCTCTAGTTTCTCCTTGTTTCGGCTGATTAAGATGATGTTGACACCCCGTCTTGCCAGCTCTTCAGCATATGCTTTCCCAATACCATCTGTGCTACCTGTAACAGAAAACAGCAACATGAAGATTAGAGCAAGCCCAGTCTTCYGTTTCTACAGTTCTTTTAATTATAGTTTTATTCCCTTCTCTGAAGGTGACATCACACTGAATACACTGATCTCAAAACTACAACACTAAAGACAGCGCTGGCAGCAGCACCCTTCTGCAACCCCATCTCACAGGAGTTTAGCCTTTCCAATGAAAAGAGCAGAGAGCTTACAGTAAAACCTTCATGAAAGGGAAGGATGACAGAGATGCATGATTTAAATATTGCTCAAAGACTTGAACACCTGCATAAATGCCAAAGTGCTCCCTGTTGCATCTCTGTGTGCTATTGTTTATGTATTCTCATGCTTGCTTGTATRCATCTGGGGTGTACCTTAGAATTTTAGGGAAAAGTTGCTTTGTAATTCTTCCTCAGCAGACAGACAGCACAGTGAGCTTACCTGTCTTCGAGCACTCAAGTAGTGACAGTTGTTCAAATTAAGTTGTATTCATTCTGAAACTGCAGCCAGAGTTAATATAGACCCCAGCTTTTAACAGAAAGCTTAACCAGCAAGGTAAGATAGCAAGTGTTACAGTACTTCCAAATTCTGGTAAGAGGCTTCTTGATACATGGTTGGTAGGGAAGAGCGATTACTATCCCATTTCAGAAGTCAGATTGACTCTTCCTTGAAGAAGCACATTACATARACATAAGCAAATATACTGCTTACCAGTGACTACAGCCCATCTTCCATATTGCTTGACCAGATCAATCTCACCGACCAGCTTTGGAAGAAAATGCAACCTGAGTAGATTGTAAGTGCTACAAGCAAAACTGATGCACTTTCTAGCTGTATACCAAGTTCCAACTATAGCCAGGGCCTCAATGTAAAAATTGCAGGCACGACTGATCTCTCTGTACAAGAGGGAGAAACGATCCACTGCAGCCATAGTAATCATAAGCCTAAAAAGAAGGGAAGACACAGGCAATTACAATCTCCTTTTCAACCCGATCAGCTTTTCATACTGATTACAAAACAAATAACCTTTGAGATTCAGCATATGGTACAATCTGTCCACAAATATATAGTACCAACTTGGTRGAGGAAATACACAAAGTACATTCAGTCAACCTTTTAAAGTTTGAATTATCACCTCCTCTTATTTCCATTATCTCTTAGAAATGGCGTATGTTAGAGCCAAATGTGCAGTGCTAAAATATACAAACATATTGCACAACAGGATAGATATATTTGAAAGAACTACTCCTTTTCCAAGACTAAAATCATACAGATATGAATGCACCTGCAGTCGTAAGTTGTGCTCCAGGGAAGATTAACTTAATTAAAAATAATAATAAAGCATGAGAAGCTGCAAAATGCTGGTTACGCCAATATAATATGGCACACTGGCACTTTAGGTAARAAAACTTCAACAGCAACTAAAGTCTCACTAGCTACCAGTTGCTAAGTATCTTGACAGCATTATACTTTTTGTAAAGGAGGACAACTTATTTCTACCAAAACTGCAACTTTCATCCTTCTGCTTTGCCCTATATATGTTTCCTTTGGCTTCAAACTGACAAATCTCTACCCTACTGAACAGCGTTCTTGACAGCAGAACAAGATACATGCCACATCTTATCCCATTAATGCAAGTATTTAAAAGAAGATATAACACTCACTATATTGTTACCATGCACTTCGATATTGCGGGCATATTCATACCATACCTGAAACTGTTTCCKTTAAATAAAAAGCACTAATCATGAAACTCCAATTGCGTAAGAAAAAGGTTATCACTACACTGGGCTACAAACAACATCTTTTTAATTTTGCTAGTTCAACAGAAACAACAGCATCCACTTTCTCAGCACTGCAAAGCAATCATATTTTATAAGATAAAAAAAAAGAGCTTGCACCACCACACAACATATCTGAAGTGGTGAGTATGTATGTTGCTCAGTGATTTCACAACTTCCATGTAAAAAGCATGTGCTCTGAAAGGGGAGAGGAAAAGCAAAAAGCCACAACAAAAAGCCACGACAAGAAGTCACATTCCAGATGACGTTCTACTTTGCTGCTGAAAGAGCAAAAAGTGTTTGCATTAAAGCCACCAGTAACCTCATCTACGACAGTCATCACTATGTAAGCTGATTGGAGCACAACAAATTTTCTCAAGAGCCTATTATTGTCTGCTTTTAAGTCTAGTCTGATTTTGTGACAGCATAAACTCAAAACACAGTCAATTCCAAAACTGTCTCACAGTACTGTCAGATTTATCACATACTCATGATTTCTAAGAATTTTTCCTGTGTTAGAAAGTTGCATTTTTATATTGCTGAAGGACAGGCCCATCTGGAACACAGAGACGGCGCACAACACACTATAAATAATTAAAAAAAAAAGAGAGAGAAAAAAGAAATATTTTCTCTCCACCACTTTTCAAATTATGTATTATTTGAAAGATAGCAAGCCACACATCTGGTGGTGRTACAATTTTCAACCTGATATCATGTCTTTAAAATGCTTTAGAGCTTTCTTGCTTCTGTTAGCTCATCAAGCTGCTCTTCTWCTTTAACTCCTTTTGAAAAGTTTCTCTGCTGCAGGAACCACAAGTGACCAAGTAACTTTTTTTAACATAGTCCTCTTTTATCACCTGAACACGTAGGTGCCAGAACCTAATTACTACTAGAATTGTARTTTATCTACTTAAACAGTATTACTGCCACACTATCCAAAGACTTTCCAAAACAAACAAACGAACAAAACCAAAAAAAAAAAAAAACAGTTTCTCTCTTTCCTTTCCTAGAGTGCAGGAAAGAATACCATAGACAGATTGAGACAGATCCATAAAGGTATATAGAAAACTGACATCAACAGGAATTATTCACAGGCAGATTCACAAAATGCTTCTGTGCAACTCTATCATCATTTCCACTATTTCTTTTATTAYAATGTCACATCCATTTTAAATGTTTAGGGTCTTCATATCAAAGGCTTCAATTTTCTTTGTTCTGCAAACCACCTGCCTTACTTTTCAAATTTCTTCTTTTAGCTCAAAGATCTAAAGCACTCAAGAAATCCCAAATTCAAGACATGCAAATATTTCAAAAGCTTACATCTTTTTCTCTCCCAAGTATTCTTAAGAGATTGTGTGTTCTTTTAAATTTGAAAGTTATAATAAAGCGCTCTATGCCCTACACTAGAGTGCTAACTGAAAAAAAAACTTTTCATGTATTTCCACCAAGGTTGATGCAATACTAACAACAATAAAAGTGAAATGATTTCAGGAACCAATCATCAGTACTTTCCAGAGGGAAAAAAAAAAGCTCCTGGATATTACTAAAATATGACAAAGCTTGCATGAAGAAAATTAAATTCTCTGGACATTGAAATATAAATATAGATTAAGAAATCGTGAAAATGGTAGTTTTTAACTTGGGTACACTTTGCTCTAAAGAAATTATAAACCTAAAACATGCAGAAGTCTTGTTTCTGATATATTGTGAGGAGGGATTCCTATCATCAAGTCAGCTGATCTCTCATGTCAAGCTAAAGCAAACAATTCAAGATCAAAGGAAGATAAAATCCTCCACATGAGCCTGTCAAAACCTGTCTTAGCTCATAATGCTTAGAATGCCCAGACAAGACATAAACGTTGGCTGTGCAGAGCTGTCAGGGGAGAACCGGGGCTCAATAAAGAGGAGGCGATGTACCAGCAATGGAAATTTTAATCCCTGATGTCAGGATACAATGTCCCATCAGAAAAGTTACCAGTTATTCACAGAATRTCCTAAGTGTATACAACACTTTCCAAAATAAATGAAAAGGCTCTGTCATGATCTGCAATGATTTACACTACTCAATTGCAATATTGTAAATAAAACAATTCCAGTCTAAGCAGAAAAGGGAAGTGCAATAGCTAAGATTAATAATGGAAAACTAAGATTCATCTACAAAATAGGCAGGGACAACCAGAGGGAGTGAGCTCAACATATAAGAAGCACTTTCTGTGCTTGAAAGAGTTATGAGAGACAACAAAAGCCCAAAGATCAAAGTGTAATTTTGGTCCTTGGTGTCATTATAAACTGCTAATGCTAACTGCTAACAAGGGTACTGCATCGACCGTATCCTTCTGGTTTGAAAATACTGTGTTCCTGAACAATCAGGTCAACTATCATGCCTTGGCCATGGGACACTGCCAGTCATTAATGTCACATTTAACATCAGTGCTTTCTGAATAAAGACATTGTATTCATTTGTATCAAGAAGAGAGAATCCCCAGCCAGAGAAGCTTACAGTTTATAGTGCTACACATTAGTCACAGAGGGACAGAACACACTAAGATTAATATAAATAACAACCACATAGGAATAGATTTTATACCTAGATATGCAAGTGAAGAGTATATATGCAATCATGGCTTGAAGCAGTACAGCAGAAATAACTAGCTTCACCATTTCACAGTAGCTTTCAGTACCTTACAACACTATAATTGTAAAACTTGTGGAAAAAGCAACCACTGATTTACTGTTCCTCCAAGAGAGTGCAGATACTTGCTAACAAAGGTATTATGAAGCAAGCATCTGAAYTTATTATCTGGGGTGAATTACCCAACTGTTCATCAAACAGAGATAAACCTCAAGAAGTAATTATGTTCTCATAGCAAAGACACATAGTATTTTGTAAGCAAAAATGAGAGCTCTACTCACACTCTGAGTCAGCCACAGCCACCCAAGTCCTTCAGGACGAAGCCAAAGCCAAAACAGGATATTCTGACTTGGCTTTGATACTCTACCAGCTGTACTTACCCACGCTCCTTGAGTTCCAAGCACAAAACCAGCTTCCTCACATCTCCCTATAAAATACTGTGCAGGTAAGACAAGATCTTTGCTGACAGCACATGATGCCTCTGGCAGCAAATGAGCCTCAAGGGCTCTGGATGGCAAGCACTACCCAAAGGATAGCGAATGACAACCAAGAATATGCTGATTTAATAAATCCTACCTCAGCAACTGTTTTTGTCAGCTGAGGCTGCYTTTCCCAGTGGAAACCGTGAGGCAGCAGCAACACTGCCTTCTTGTTTTCTTTGAACAAACTACTCTCTAATTTGTATCAGATCTAGAAAAAATACAACTAGATGCATAACTTCCTTTCTCACTTCAAACGTGCAAGTCATGCTAAAAGGTGCAAACTATACATKCCTAAAGACCAGTATCCTAAACACTTGCCCCCCACTGCGACACACAAGGCAGTTAGAAGGGGAGCACCTGCCCTTAACACTCCCCCACTCAGCCTGGATCTTTCTTCTCTCCCCTCCCAAACCATTTTCTAACACGGGTATCTTTCTGCAAGAAGCTTCCTAACCCTGTAACTTACAGGAATTTTATAAGAAAAACACAGAAACAAAACAAACAACAAAAAAGAAACCCGCCCCCCCCCCAAACGCACAAGAAATACACCACGGCGGACGGCCGCGCGTCGGTAGCGGGCGGCCAGCCCAGCCGAGCCCGGCGACCAGGCCG
>NW_028185839.1:1298536-1344741 GCF_003343005.1 Rhea americana
CAGGCTGCGGGGCGGCCCGGGCGGGCGTTGCTTGCCTCGGCGCGCCGCGGGTCTCCGTCCTCCGCGTTTTACACCTGTCACTGCCCGGGAAGCACCAGACGCGCCGCCGGGTGCCGGGCAGCCGGGCCCAGGTTTGCACCGCGCCGGTGGGCTCTGCCCGAGCCGCGATCTGGGAACTGGAGCCGTAACTGGAGAGTCAGTCTGCCCGGCCGCGTAGGGCAGCAGGCTTTTCCTCAGAGCTCACAGGCTAAACAAAACAAAGCAAAGCAAAGAGGTAAGGGGGAAACATAAAGCATCCCAATCCTTTATCCTGTTAGGAGACTAAAGCTTCTCCTGGCAGCTCTGCTTTCCTTCCAGCGACAGCAGGAGAGGGCTCAGGCGTTACCCACAAGCAGGCTGTGCMATCAGGGAGCAGCATAACCACATCCTCCGCCTGCCTGCTTTGAAGGAGAAAAGTGGCTTGGTCCGTTTTGCGAAGTTTCTCTGCTSTGGTCCCTTTGCATTGTAAGTGAGATATGTCACAGAAAGGCTAAGGATTCACTCTCCCTGACTTGGAGGGTCTCCGTTGTGACTAGCCCCAGGCTTGTAGCTCCACCCAGGCTTCATAATTTACCTGTACTGGTCTTTTTTTATCTGTAACTGCTATTCCTTCTGAAGCCTTTAGACATTTTGTCTGGAGGTGGAATTGTATGTCGAATGCTGAGTTGACTGGTATTTGTCTAAATCACRTAGCCAGAAATGCAACCGCAATACGGCGCCCCAGAGAGAGGCCTTGGAGGGGAGGCTCCTGGGCAAGAGAYATCAGGAGAGTCTCTCAATGATACTAGAAATGAAGCTACCCAAACAGAAAGTGAAGACAACTCTGAAAAAACAGGTAAGTTCCTCCAGTTGGCTCACTAGGGTCAATTTAGTGAACATTTGACAATTTATTTTTTGAGTACATATTCTTAATTACTTTATCAATATAAGAGCTGGAATTCAAGCCTATTATTACCCATCTGGATGCAATATGAGTTTATTCTTTTTCCCACTGAAGTCAGTGAAAATCTTGCCATAACAGACACTTACCATAATTAGCTACCTTCTTTTGCCTTTTTTTTTGCTAATCTTCTTTACTTCTTTTCTTTCTTCTTTCTTTCCTTTTTTCTTTCTTTCATTTTTTTTCTGGAGGGATATCTTTTTTATTTTACAATCGTACAGCTAACATGAACTCTAAATGTTTTAATTGTGATGATTTTTAAATGATCTGTTCCAATCATCTTGTTTGCACTGTCTCTTTTTAAGTGCCAGAACTGCAAGTACAACTAGAAGGTGCAGAGAAAGAATCTGAAGAGAAGATTACTGAACATGTAATTAATCAAAGGCAGCCCGAAGACATTTTGAATGAGTATAGCACTGGAGACACCTTAAGAGTGCAAAATGGTAAACTTGTAGAAGAGCTAAGACTAGCAAACAGCTACAATGCTTGACATGACTGAGATAAGCCATTACTCTAGTCTCTGTACAYGCGAAGTTAGCAGTCGTTAACCTCMAATTATCAGTAATTAAATGTAACRTATARAAGGTATCTAAGACTGTAAGAACTTTGATGCTGGTACCTTATGGTCACTGTATATTATAATAATCTTTCTTAAGATGAATACTACCTCTCAGAGCTGATTTCCAAAACTAAATGAGAAAATGCAATATTTTAGTAGTTTATCTGATTTTACTACATTTGCCTTCTAAAGAAGTTGACAGTTTCCTTTCAATGGAAATGTTAGTAAAAATCTCAAGTTAGAACACTTTTTTTTCTTGAAATGTATATTCAGGTGCTCTTCAATACTTCTTTAAATTGAGAACATGACACTTTTACCCACTCATGCTGCTAACCTACAGCATTTTTTCTTACTTACAACAAAGATATTAAAACTCAGGAAAAGGCTGTCAGCTGTATATCCAGAACACRTCAACATAATGAACAAAAACCAGATGGTGATCACAAATCCGTAACCAGCTCGTTCAGTCAAAGGACAGAAGAAAAGGAGAACGGTGTAAGGTAATTTGTTGGTTATTGATGTTGCTTATTTAAATCCAGGCATCACTGAAGTCAAAGGGAGCTTTGCTATTCTGCATATTAGCCTTAACTCAGAAAAATTATTTTGAAGATAAACATGAGACTAATCAACAAATCAGGAATTGTCCTTGATATTTGTGGCATTCATGGTGCTTTCTTATGACCACAGTTGCAAACTACCCTTTAGATAAATTATATAGTCTATTTGAYGGATAGTAGATAGATGATGTGCATATAATAATGTGTGTGGGCTGACAACACCAAAACTAGTACATATTTTAAAATTTTGCTCAAAGTTTTTAAATCCTCCATTCCTTCAAAAATTTATTTCAGACACATGTTTAGCTTATAGGACAGTTACAAGCTGACAATTATATTTTAAATTGCCCCTGTATCAGAGTTGTGTTCTTCAACACTATTGAGATTTTCAGTGTAATCACTGTAAAAGTAAATATTTTCAGYGTAAAAGTAAATATATTTAAAAGAAAAGTCTTTATTAAAAGTTTTACTTCACCATCTTTACTCAAGTTTCTTGTTATTTTAAAAATATCTTCCTACCAAGAAAATCTTACTGTTGTAAGCCTTAGTCCTACAARTACCAATGGCCACAAATGTGTAGTTCAATCTGCTAACACTGAATTTAACAGTAAGAAATATTTTTGGGTTATATACTATTGTACTGTTGCAATATTTCTTTAAGTGAAGGATAGGTACTGGAAAAATTATTTAGGACACAATCTAATCTTCCTGAACAGGAAGAAAYGGGTATTTTCTATTTTAAAATGTTTTTCTAGGTATTTTCCTGATGGCTTCCCAAGTTTCCTTCTATAATGTTACAGAAGTTTTAGTAGTTCTCGATACTGACCTTCCAAAACAGTATCCTGTTATTCTTTGCAAAGCTTGTGCTAGGGAACTAGGCCCATCCAACTGTATCAAACTGTCAACCAGGGCTCTCCAGCACAGGGTCCCAGATAACTGTGAAATTCATCTCATCAGCTGCTCTCCACTATCACTCGTTTCTATCTGAACAGTTCTCAGGCCGCCTGGGTATTCATTTGCCACTTTGAGTTTTGCTGTCTAGCTCACTGCCATCTGCAACTTCTAGCCTCTCTGGTCTACTTCAGCCACCGTTGGCTGCTGGCCCAAGTGCTTTGCCCTTGCAGCCTCTGCTCTTTCACACTGTAGCTTTCTGTGCACTGCCTCTTGCTGAGTCTTCTATACCTGCACTGTATGTCCGCAGCACACAGCTTCAGACCGACTAGCCTTTTCTGGCTTCTCACTAGCATAAATCCTCAAAAGCGTGGAGCTCAATATTAAGCAGTTATGAYTGAACAGATATTACTCATTTTCCTACTGTGGCATTTGTAGCCTACCACAGCTCTGTATTCTGTATTTCTGGGTGGTATTTCAGAGTCAATGTTTTGTTAAAATTTTAGATTGATAACTATTGATTTTCTAGTCTGAGATCCTGACCCTGCATAGATGTTGGCTATTGTCTGTGCCCTAAAGGTCCTGCTCCAAAGCAGCAAGAAATGGAAGAAAGACTAGGAGAGAAAGGAACAAGAGTCTATCCAAGGATCATTCTCTTGGTGTCCAAGAAGATAAACTCTCTAATTCCCTAYCTACTTTCCTACTTGCTCTCCTTTTTTTTAGTAAAAGTAGGAAGAACCTTCTAACACACTTCCAACAGATAGAAATGGAAAGCTATTGTAAGAAATAGATATTTCTCTTGCATGAAAGAACTATTAATTATGTTGTATTGAAATCTGAATAAAAAACATTTCTGTGCACACTGAAATATATTTTTAGTTTRTTTCTGCTTCCCATTATTATTTCAGAATGACAAAAAAGATCCTACGAGACATCTGTAAGCAGCAGAAATTATACTTGACCCCGTCCTTAAATGATACACTTTACTTACACTATAAAGGTAAGACACAAACAAGAAGACGAGTTYGCTTTATTACTCTAAATAGCATTCTAGCAGAGACTAGTTTATGGCTCACTGAAGTAAAGTGTCTAAACATTCTTTTGAATTAGAAATATAATTTAATTTGATATAATAATGTAATTGTGAGACAAACAGAGTCAGTATGAAGGCAGAAGAGTGAAACGATTATAGGCCTAATTCACTTTGTGGCATCATTCGAAGGATCAATAGGAATCAAGGGACATTTTTTTCAAAACAGTAGCCACTGATAAACTGTGTCTTAAAATACTGGTCTAGATTGCATTTAGAGGAAAATATCTGTATTCTTCCTTTTTAAATGTGTTTGTATAAAAAAATATTTTTCCAGCTTTAGAGCTTCTAGATGCCAAATAAAAATGGTTAGGAAGAAAGTGATAAACAATGAACACATCTTCTTATGTTGTGGTCTAGGGACTGTACTATTAAATCAGTGAAAATCAATTTGAATACAAGCATGCTCACAGAATGCATCAGCAACACTGGTTTAATGAAAATTCTTYTTCCAAACACTGATTTTCAGCCAATGCAATTTAATCCAAAGATTTTTTTTTTCTTTTTTCCCTTGCAGGGTTTGACCGCCTGGAGAATCTTGAAGAATATACAGGATTGAAGTGTTTATGGCTAGAATGCAATGGCTTAACAAAAATCGAGAATTTGGAGGCTCTGACAGAGTTGCGTTGCCTCTACTTGCAACTCAATTTAATTAATAGAATTGAAAATCTTGAAGCCTTACAAAAGCTAGATTCCCTCAATATCAGTAACAACTATATCAAGACCATTGAGAATCTCTGTAAGAACTGTTGGTGCAACATTTAACTTAAAATGCACCCATTTTCTTAACCTTTGACTATTATTAGTGGCAGTAGTCTCCATGGATTTTTTTTGTTCATGTTAAGTTTCTGCGAAGTACCCATACCAAAGTCCATAAGGTTCCTGTTGAAGTCAAACCTATGTATTTTCCAATTTGAAGAGAGGAGAAAATGGAAAAGATGTAATAATTACTTACACGTGGATATCTCAAACAATTAAGTACCCTTTCCACGCTTCTTAATAGTCTCAATTCTTACCTGTTGTGCAGACAGGCTAATAATACAGTTTTTGCTATTTGCTTTGCAATTAGGATGTCCTTTGGCAGTTGCAGACATGATTGCCAGTCTCTTACATCTATAAAAGGATTTATTCCGTCTTCAGCAGAAAATAAAAAATAATTTCTCTATATCATTATTTCTGTACGTTAGCAGTAACTTGAAAAAAATACTCTTGCTTTTGTGTAACTGACTGGTTTGAAACTTGAATTAAAAATGACCAACCATCCTAAAACAACCATTTTTCTAGTGGTGGAGAAAACAGTTTTGGAGGAATAGCCAATAAGTATATATGGCAGAAGTCAATAAATTTATAGAAAAATCCTCATAATTCAATATTAAACAATGATATTGAAAATGCAATTTTCTACTTCCAGAAAATCCTTTGTAAGGAATGATTTTTACCTTTCCTTTGATTGTACTGTTCTTGTCTGACAGCTTGTCTGAAAGTCCTGCACACTCTGCAGATTGCTCACAATAAATTGCARACAGTGGAAGACATACAGCATTTGCGAGATTGTCCAAGTATTTGTGTCCTTGATCTTTCCCACAACTACCTAGATGATCCAAATATTATACCCATACTGGAGGCCATGCCTAATCTGGTAAGCAGAGTATAGCTGAGGGTTTGTCATGTATGTGAGTCAACATCCTATTAAATGATTTTATCAGGAAGTCCAGTATGTGATAGGTCTGTGGTCTAAAGCAAATGTTAAAACAGCTTTGTCTGTGATTGTAGAGCAGGTATTTTATTTATTTATTGTTTTTAAAGTGATAGTGCATACCCAAGTAGGTAGTTTTTTGCTACTCAACTTAGAAAAATATTTCTTTTGTTTACCTAGTGTGTGCTTAATTTGATGGGAAATCAAGTGATAAAGAAAATTGCTAATTATAGAAAAACACTTACTGTTCGACTAAAACAGCTAACATACCTGGATGACAGACCAGTTTTCCCAAAAGATAGGTAAGAAACGGAGATGTCTTCTTTACACAGCAATAAAGCTCATATGCTAATGATCAATATTTTCAAAGGAAGACTAAGCACTATAAGTTACTGAGGACGATTGATTTTGAGTACAGTAGTATTATACTGCAGGAATGTGTATTTAACATATCTTTTTTCACAAGAAAACACACCTTTTTCAAAATTAATTTTCTTGTGAAAATTTTTGTTTTATACAGTCTATAGCCTAAAGAAAAATCATAATCTCAATTGAAACTGAACGGGCATCTGGGAAAGCAGAGCCAAGATCAGCACTTCTCATGAATCTCTGTTTTTGCAGAGAATAGCTTCAGTTCTTTTTGTTGTAGTTACACATGCAAGATATATGCATCCCAGTTGCTTAAGGGATTGTCGACGCTATCTGCCTTTTATCCATTGCAAATATTTTAAATTTCTCTTTCGTTATGCATGTGAGCTTTTAAAACTACATTACAATGAGCTCTTTTTTTTCATTAGAGCCTGTGCAGAAGCCTGGGCCATTGGAGGGCTTGAAGCTGAGAAAGCAGAAAGGGAAAAATGGGAAACCAGAGAGAGAAAAAAAATCCAAGATAGTGTGAATGCTTTAGCAGGAATCAGGAGAAAAGCAGAAGAAAAGAAAAGACAAAAATATATGGAAGAACAAGATGCCAGTGCAAAGTGTGAAAACAGAGATGTAACAGAGACCGTAGAAGGTTTGTTGTTAGTATTTTGGGAAAAGATTGTGTTTGTGTCTGCTTTAGTTTGATTATTTAAAACTAATAATGTCCAAATATTCATAAGCAGGATGATACAATGTTTTGGAATATACTTAAGAATCTTCTTTTCCCATACTAGATAYTTACTTGATGAATTTTAGATTCATTTGAACTTGATGACTTTTAGATTAATTTGAACAGCTTTAAAGCAATCATCATCTTTCTCATTGCTAATAAAATAAACAAACAAAAAAACAAGTAAACACTCTGTCCCAGCTCTTCAAGCYATTGTGTTCTACATCAGTACAACCAAATATGATCGTACAAGCCAGGTACCCAAATCTGTATGTGACTGAGTGCTAACAGACTTGCATCTCTGGGCTGGGGAGTAACAGTCCCAGCAGTCATTCAGGACTGGAGACAGGCACTGACACCCCAAGAGCAGTATTTCCCCTAGATGCAGGGCAAGACTGGCTTGAGTACGCATATAGTACTCCCTGTACTAGGGAGACCCAGTAATAACTGCCTTGCCAGTTCACATCCAGCTACCTCTGCACTGCTACGTTCACAAGCAGGTGATGACTTGAGGCTATCCACAGCAATGGTAATGCAGGCAGTTTAAGGAAGGCCTTCTGCTTCACTTACTGTCCTTTTTTGTGCCACAAATTCTCCTGTCACAGTATTCAAGATGGCATAAATTCAYGAACAGTAATAGTCCCCAGCTTCTTAGCTTTTCCATAACAGTGGAAGATCAACACACAGAAGACAAATAAGAAGGGAGTACCACGCAGAGGATTGCTCTTTTGATAAATTTTGTGGTTTTGCACTCTCTGAAATGTGGTTGAATAACAAGCAAAACTTGTTCAGTGAGCTAGTAGATTGCATAAAGGTGAACTTGGCGCAGTTACCACTGATCTACCAGAATGCTCAAGCATATATTAAAATGTAGACACTTGGGCGTCTTCTCAAAGTGAATGGCTCAAAGTTAATTATGGATACTGGACAGCAATTTACTTCAGCACTTTTGCTGTTTTTTTTTTTTTTTTTTTTTTTTTTTTAATGAGATGGAAAATCCACAACATGGCTCCAATCTTGTAAGGCCTATTGATACATGAATGGCTGCTCAAGCAGAGTGCAGGCTTTTGATGCGTATTTTAGGCCAAACCTTTAAGACCGTGTAGTACAGCTGGGGTGTCTAGACTGAGAAATGGCAAGTTAACGCAGTAATTTTAAAGAACTTCTTCTGTAGGAACATCTGAAAATTCAGATGACAGTGATGGAACTTCTAATACATCAGAGATATCAGACCTATCAGAAGAGGCAGAAAATCAACAGAATATTGAGGAATCTGTACAGGAAACTTTTGATGTTTGTGATGAAGCAATAACAGTGCTATCAAATAGAGAAGATCACACAGATTTCCCCTCTGGAAATATTCCTGCTAACATTCAAGAGGATGCACCAGAATCAGACTCATACAAATGCTCAAACTTCAACAGGAAGGCAGATGGTAATGTACACAGTGAAGAATCACAGCAAACTGTGAAATGGAGATAAGCCAAACTGTCTTAGTATAGTTCCCCTGTGCTGTGATCCCCAAAAAGCTGATTGGTAGATAAGAACCCGAACATGYGGTTAGATTTCCATTGTGACTAGTTGAAAATAAAGTAATTCTGGATAAATTATTCTTTAAATACAATGGTGGAAACAGGTCTGGGTTCCCAACGTGCTGCTTTATGAAGGTGGAACTGTTTCTCATATGTACTAGTTTCAGTGACAGGACTGGAGAGGGATCATAGCTCACAGGCTTCCCTCAGGCCCACATAAACTGTGTGATAYAGCTACACCAGCAGAAGCTGGGTGTCAGTCAAGAGGTGGTTTTATGCCTTTACATGTAGAAGAATGCTTTTTGTTGTTTATATATGAAATACATTATTAAAAAATGAAAATACTAATTTATACATTGTAAGATAGACCAAGAATATGRTGGAAAGACAAAGCTCTGGATTCAGCTGAAAATTCTGCAACACTAGTCAGATCCACAACAGTTGTTAGGTTCTATWGTGCTTTTGTTGCAACATACAAAGTCTATTCAGTTAGTTCTCTGTGACTACCTATTTCTTATTCTGTAGATCTACCAGGAGAGAAGATGGCTCCTGRAAGGGCCATAGTTTCTGAAGTGGATGAATATACTGAAAAAGAACAAATCCAACTGGAGACACCAGAGAAACTTTATCTTGATGTACGTAATAGATTCAGATTTTGAGATATGGATATTTGGATCAGATCTGGATATTGTTAGCTCTCAAATATATAACTCTAAAGTTTTGGCTAAATAAAGTGTATGGTCAGGTTTCTAAGAAAGGTGCTGTATCGGGAAAAGTAAAAGGAAAGAAAAGGAATTACACACACACACACACACACACAAAAAAAAAAAAAAAAAAAAAAGGAAGGTTGTAGTGTTAATTCATTCTCTACAACATAATGTGCCCAAAGAAATTATCACTGCTTCCAAAGCTTATTTTATCCTTAGATCACATGAAGCTGACCTTTTAGCTTTGTGATTTCTTTTTGGAAAAGTTAATAAGAAATTTCATTTAAAGAATGTAAATCACAATAAAAAGAATCTAGTGGATAAATGTGTCTATTAGGCAAAACTCAATCAAATATGCAATTAAGAATGTCAACTACTGCACAAAAAAAATAAATAAGAAATAACTATCTAGCATTGTAAATATTAGTGATAAAATTTTCAAAATATAACTTTCAAGTATATTTCTAAAAGAGGCAGAATATGCATTATTCATGTATACCATAAATGATTAACATTTCTAAAATGCTCTTCTATTATCTAGTATTTCTATCTCCTGGTACGAACGTGTAAACATGTTTCACTCTGAAGACATGGATAATATTACTGAAAAATATAATCTGACTCCAAAGGAAAACTGTTCAACATATTCTAATTATGACACTACTGCTGAACTGATGGTGTCAGAATACTATGCTACTAGCTGAGCAAGCTTCTGAACTTATGATTTCACAGAGCACTTAAAGTATTCTTTCATCTCTTATATAGCCACTGCTAAATGTTTTAGAAAGCTCTGTTACATCTTTTCTGTGTTCTTCCCAGGAAGAATTTCCATCCTGTTATCTAAGGGCTCACCTCACTGCTTCAGTAGAGGGCTCATTACTGCATCCACCTGTTTGGCTATTTTTAATGACAGGATTAATGAGAAAATTTGCGGGCTCTCACAGCAATTACGAGYGTACACAGTACTATTTTTACAGGCAGATTTTTCAATGTCTGAAATAAAAGCATTAAATAAGTATCAGTACTGTAGGCACCCACRATGTCAAGATCTCAGAGATTCAGTGCCCTTTTTATTCTTGGCACCATAGCAAGCTTCTTTGCACAAACTTYAGCATAGCATAAAAGGAACTCTTCAGCATATGTGCATAAGGTTCCTTTTGATGCATGAGGAGTATGAATATTCTAGATCTACAGAAAAAAACATATTAATATACATCTCAGTATTCTTTGCTACTCCATTCTCCAATTGCTGTTTAGTAATGAAATGAGGTTCTGGCAACAACCTCCAATACTTACACTAGTGCAGATTTTCCAAAGATACTTAGCATCGACATAGTGGGAAATTAGTGTGAAGATGCCAGGGTCGAGATGCTCTGGAACAGCACTGTGGTCTTTATTCATATCCGAGACTCTGTAGCTTGTCATGGAAGTAACTTAAGGGAGGAGAGGGGAGGAGGATTTGTCATGCAGTTGTTACGACATTCCCCAGTCAGGCATAAACAAGCCACAGGTGCATCATCTGTGGACTAACTAGAAGTTGTTCATTGAGAACTAGTATTTATGCATACCCCTTGGCAATGCATGAATTACATTCTAAAYGTCTGAACTAGGATAATTTTAGTAAGAAACACAGTTTGGTCTGCAAGCACACCCTGTTGACTGGAACAAGACTAACAGCTATTTCAGTTTGCTATTGACATCAAATTCACCCATTAACATTAGCCTCCAAATCTCAATTTGTACTTTTTTTTTCATATTTTATATAGCTTTATAYGAATTCAGGACATGCTGTACTAACCGCAACCGTATAAGGAAACAGAAATTTCATTTGTTTATTTTGATTCTGTAACAATCTTCACCAAGCAAAGCAGTACAGATTATACACAACTGATTTGATATTCCTGATGCTGCTATGCCAACCAGCTTGCTACAAAATCAGTAACCTCTAAAAATATCTTGTTAAAGCAGACGCTTTTGCCATATTGTTCTACATTAAAGTATGGCAAAAAAGTATCCTATTCTACTTGTGATTTTGTATTCCCACTCTCTATTTTGGTTTTTGTGTCAGCAACAGACAGTTATCTTAGATAATACTATCTAATAGAAAGTTGAAATGATTGGACTTGTCTGAGGAAAAACAATTCTCAGCAAGTTTGAATTCCTATTTCTTAGTTACAAGGCATCATAGTAAAGCATTGGATTATTAACTGTATTAACAGCATTTACTGATAAACTATTTCAAGTAGACTGGAAGTGATGTTTTGGCTCTTACCCATAAGATGAGTTGTAGTTAAGATTAAATCTGTTGAATAGGTAAAAGACATAAATAAACTGTATTTCCTTTTAAAATCTTTTTAGTACATTGCTGTGTATCCTTTTTCTTCTTTTTGTTCATAATCACACAGCATAGTAGAAAAGAGTATACAGCCTGAGATAAAGGTTATTGTCTTCCTCCATTTCTGGAGACAGATGAACTTTCCTTTTCCTACATGTACTTAACAGAGAAAACTGTCTGCTTGGAGAGAGTGACAGTGATGTATTCCAAAATATTTGGTCTCTTGCCCACAAGAGGATTACGAAGGAGATGGAGATGTTGTGTTAGAGCTAGCATTTCCCACTGATAAATGATATTGTAATTGTCTTTAGGAATTGCCTGATTTAGAAGATATAGATGTAAATGCTCCAGAAGAGGAGATCTTTGTTCAAAAGGTAAGATTCTTTTTAATTCCAGGGATGATGCTTCTCTAAAGACATTTAGYAATGATGTCTTGCAAAATGAGGGTAATCTAAGTTGTGTAATGCTATCTTGAGAAATGTGATCAGCTAAGGCTTTTATAACTAAAACAGATGTTTCAGCAGATTTTCTTTATACATTTACATTTTTAATCTGATTTTTTCATATTAGTGCATTGTGAAAATAGAATGAAAAGCTAAAAGTAATGCAACAATCAAATAAGACTAATTTCCTAGTAGCATACAATATTTTAATGAAGATTACTAATAAAATATACTATACTAGTATGTTGTAATGAATTGAATGGATTGTACAAATTGCCTATTACGGAATAAAATCAGACTTTTCGGGTCAAAGTATAGATAGATCCAAACTCCTTAGCTCTGTTTTGGGCTAGTCAGGTACAGGGCAGTTCCAACCCCGTTGAATCATGCCCACATTGATGTTGTGTGCTGTGCTCAATCTAATGTGCTAGATAAACGAKGACAAACAGAAGAGAAGAAAAAGAGAAGAAAACAACAAAGATGAAAAGCACTGCTGTGATTCTAGTGCTGTCATTTACTCATACTTACCTTACTGGAACAGGGTTAATACAGTACATGTTTTTACCAGTTGATCCAAGACACTGTAAATGTTTGCTACACTCAGGATGTGTAAGGCATAGATATTATCTGCTCTTTTGGTAACAGAGTCATAGCAGTGTTGTGAAATAAGAAATATTGGCTAACAAAGCTTCCAATTATGTAGAAGATAAGAGAAAAATAGAAAAGGGGTAGGGAACTAAAAGGATTAGTAAGGAAGTAAGTGTTACCAGCTCTCATGGGCCCAGTGGTGTTCATTTCTTAACTGAAGTCAGATGAAGGTGTTTGTTAGGTCCCTGTGTTTGAATAGGATCATGTTAAGTCACATCTTAAAAACAGTACTAGCAAGGCTCAATCTATCATAGAATCACAGAATAGTTGGGGTTGGAAGGGACTTCTGGACATGATTGGTCCAACCTCCCTGCTCAAGTGGGGTCAGCTAGAGCAGTTTGCCCAAGACCATGACCAGGACCGGATATCCATTATGATAGATACTGGAGCACTAGAAAATCATGTGAAGAGCAGTCTCAGTGGTGAAATGTAGACTTTTCAGGCCTGTTCCTGTGGCATTACTACCAAAAAACAGCGGCTTTATATGAAATGCTATTGGTTCATTAGCAGAATTCCAGCCCAGAACCTTTTAGTTAAGGTCCTCTGCTGAACAGTGGAAGAATCAAGATTAAATTCCTGTTCTGAAGAAGGTAAAGAGTAGATATGAGCCCATGAACCTTTTTCCCATTGTCAGTGACTTGTTTTTTAGTAGGTGTTTTGGGGATCACAGACTTTTGCTTTTATTCCATCTGTTGTAAAGAAATTTGTTTTCAGGTTGGATCAGAAACAATACGGTATGGTGTAAATCAAAGGGAAAAGGAAATGGTTCTAATCTAGTCTTCACAATTAGAGTGGTTTTGTCTTTTTCATAATGGTTGTATTCATTTTGGTACATAGCTGCAACAGTAAGAATTGCTGAAATGCATCTTCTTTTTTATGATTATTAGTTATTAGTTTGTGGTTAGTTCACAGCTGCTACATGACACGTAGTTAACCCAAGGTTCATCAACAAAAGGAGTTGAACCATGGGTATGAAGCACATCTATATCTTTTGGGAGAGCAGCACATCAAAGCTGACAGTTGTTGCATGACTCCAAGAAACACCTACGCATCTTTTAATATTTGCATCTAGAAGTCTATATTTTCAATTGCAATTTCTATCTTTACAGCAAGAATATCACCCAAAGATTGAAATAATTTCGGAAACAATGAATGAGAGTGATTCAGCAGTAGAGGAAACCTGTAAAAGCACATTTGGGAATTCAGTAGGAGAAGAGGTTCCAACAGCAATTTTTTCAAACATGTGTAAGATACATCAAGACCGTGAAAAGGAAATCTTAAGACCCATTGTTGAGGGCTTGTTTACAGAGCCTTCTAATTCAGAAAAGGACTTGGAGACTGAAGATAAACAAGAAAACCTGTTGAAACCTTTGATACAAGAAATTATCACTGAACCTAAGGATAGTCTACTATTGCCGTCAGTCTGCAATCATCCAGATGATAAAGGGGACAGTAATGTTACAGTTTCTTACCATGGTAAGATTACAGTGATATAATCAGGAAAAAAAAAAAAAAAAAAAAAAAAAGAAAATGGCACATACACTCTAAAATTAAGGGGTTTGTTCAGTCCTTGCCACAAACTCTCAATCCAGTATCTTATTAACAGTCACCTCTTCCATTTATTTTTGCAGGAATCCTAATTAAGAATTAAAATATTATTTTCTGGTTTAGTACACAGAAGATCTTTCTGAGTTTCATTTAAATGGTTTTAAAAAATACACACATTTATTTTTTTTTCAAAATTAATGACCACTACTCAGTTTCATTTGCTTTTTCCCTTCATGCTTTAACAGGGAATAGCAGTGATGGAGAAGTACAGTGCCTGGCTGAGAGTGGAATATGCCCTCATGAACCAGCAGATAACAAAGACAGTGAGTGTAGATTTGATTAATTGCTTTGAAAAAAAACGGACCACGTTTGGAATACAGTGCCTGGCTGACTGAGTGTGGTTATTCTCAAACTCCAAATTCAGCAAGGGGTCCATTAGTTAAAACAGAAATAACACTTCTTAACACTTCTTGTGCTATAAAAGAAGACTGCCTTTAACATGAGGACTGTTAGGATTTCAGTCAGTCATAGGCTGATGCAGGCTCCAGCGTATGACCTTCAAAGCAGAATTTCTGGTCTTGTCAGCATGACAGTTCACAATCCTATATAAGCTACAGATAACAACCAACCCTTACCTTCAAAGGTGCTAAAAATCCCTAGGTTCCAAGCTGTTGAAGGCAGCTGGGAATGTTCACTACCTTTGAAAACTGGGGCCCTACTGTTTCAAGATTGAATTCCACTCTCTGTTTATGTCTTTTCATTCAATTATTTATGTAGTTCCAAGCCATAGTGTTACGTATTCGTTTCTGTTATCTGAACTAAATAAATATTCCAGTTGTAAAAATGCAATTCTATGATTCTATGATTCTATTGTAAAAAAATGACACATTTTTAACTTGTATCAACTCCTTGCAAATATATGTCATACAAAATAGTGTTCAGTGACAATGTTTCTTCTTAATACAGTATTTTAAGCCTCTAATATTCATGAACAATTGTGTATGCAAAAATGGTGCAGAAATAAACGTCCGTGCATGCAAAATATGAATTTACCTTTTAGGGGGATCTGTGATGAAGCAGATACTTACATCAGCCACTTTTGTATTTTTTTCCTTGTAATATACATGTCTCAGGATCTGGATTTCAAGTATAAAAAGAAGATAACTAGACAGTCAGTAGTGACAAAAAGACACTTCTATTAAGAAGCAGGCCAAAAGAAATTGTCTTTCATTGGCTTCTCTTTTACTTGAGAGTGGTAATCTTGTGCCAAAGTGAAATGTGGCATCAGAGCAGTGACTCCTGAGCTGTGTTGTCTCCTCTTCCCTTTCTTTTTTCTCCCCACTTCCTTCTTCCCCTGCTGAACGACAGGACAGAATTTGAGGACGCAGAGATCGCTGATGAGCAGGGCTTCCTTTGTGACTCCACAAAAGACAGAGTTTGAGAATATGGCTAATTCTTGGGCATATGAATGAACGCTGAGTTCCTTAACAACTCTTATTTTGCTAACACAGAGCCGGCTATGGTAATAAGATAGAAAATAATTGTATGCTGCTTAAGTGCACTCTGAAAGAGGTGTCTTCATCTTCAGGGCTGATACTGTTTTTATGACGTAACCAACAACTGCCAATTTCAAAAGTAAAAGCTACATGTTAGGTTACTTCGTTAAGCCACAACCAAGTTAAGGTGGATCCCTTTTCATATTTCTGTAAATCTCTAGTAATCTGTAATAGTTAGAATGAAACAGGCCTTGTAGAGGTGGACATTTGAAAAAAATATTATACAACGTTGGAAAAGATTTATTTCCAATCAGCTGGGTGTAGGTGCCATCTAGTGGTAAGAGAAGTGATCATCTTAAGCATAAACCAAGTTAATTTTTAAAAGGCCTCAGGGAACACAACACAATTATTTTAAACTCTAGCCCTTCTCTGCCTTCCATCAGTAGAAACATGCTGGTGACATCTTTAGCCTCCAGGACAGGGCTGCAGGATAAGTGAGTGCCTGGGAAGAACGGACTTAAAGCATTTTAACCAGAATCTTCTCTTTACAGAGCTGCAAATGGTTTCAACAAAATTTGTGAGCTCTGCTCTAAAAATTATCTGCTTCTCCTTTCTGACAAAAAATGATAACCAAGGCTTACTTCAACAGCTATATTTTTGTGCYGTTTCTATATCACTTTCAAGGTGTATTTGTATATTGTGCATACGCAGAGGATTTTACATCATACCTTGAACACCGAGATCAAGTCACCATGTGTGGGATGCCCAAAGGATGGCTGCCCTTGGCAATGACTGCCTGGGCAGTAGGACCAGTGTGTTGGGTGTCCGACTTCCTTAAGCTAGCAGTAAGGCTCCCTTGAACACTGAGCCTCAGTTCTAGGGCTTTTGCCTTAGGACACTTCTGTCAGCACAGCCTGAAATTGTGCCTGGCGTCACCCAGAAGACGTGGAACCTCTTGCAACCAGCGCTAACCACGCTCATTGCTAGGTAAGCACAGGGGGAGACCAGGAAGGTGGCGCTGATGGAGCAGGAAAGCTGCAGCTGCAGAACTGACTTATACTGAACATTTTCAAGACCAAGTTTTTGACTCGGGTCTGTCAAACAATGTAGAGTGGAAACAGAGACTAGCCTAAGAGAAATGAAGTTAGGTTCCTACCTTTAAAAAACAAACAAACAAACAAAACCCCAAATCTTTCTCCAAGCTAATTTGGCCCAGTGAAAAATCAATGCTGGGCCAGTTCTGCTCCACTGGCCTCTCTTGGTGCCTCGCGTTACACTAAGAGCAAACAAGCAGGCAGGATCTTAATATCGAATCATGCTTAAAAGAAAAAAAAAACAGAAAAAGGATATATTTTATAAAAAAAAACTTGCAAAATTAATTTCAAGAATGAAATTAGAGCTCAAGTATCACTGAAAACAAGAAAAAAAAAGGTTAAAGATGCCTGCCAGATTTCAAGAACTATAGCTTCCTTTACTCTGATTCAGACTTTAACAAACAAAACAAGATTCACTGGCATTTTAGCCTGAAGGAATCAGCTGCTTTCTGAGCTGTGCCTACCTTACTTCATCTTACACGCATGTGCCAGCTCTCTGGAGCGCCATTTTTTTTAACACAGATGCTCACACTCCACGAGCGGGTCAGTGGGCCCTGCAGTATCTCACAGGTAAACCTCTTGAAACCGCGAGCTATTTTCACTTATTGGTGAGGACTTGGGAAGGAAGAAGGGAGTACGGGAGAGGGGGAAAGGAGAGAGAGAAATGCCAAAGCAGGACTAAATGAGAAAAAGGAAACATATTTAATTAGTGTTTTCTGTAAAACTTTACAAATGTACAGCATAGTGCAAAAAAGCAGTCTCAGCACATCACCTTCAAGTAAAGTTAACAGTGTAAAAAGCCAAGGAACACAGGTTTGCTTCTTCACAGGAGTTACCCTAGAATACTGTTCCTGGGGTTTCTTTTCTTACCATCAAGATCCAATCTCATGTTCATAGTAGAGCAAAAAGCCTGAAGAAAAAAAAAAAAACACAAGAACCATCCCAGAATGGCTTCTGAGAGGACAGCAAGTACAGTCTAATAGCAGGCACTATAAAAAAATGCAGTCTAAGGTGGAGTCAAGCATCCTTGTTGACTGAGCTGCATGTCTTTGCCTACTTGCAAGCAGCTATCCTAAGACGGTTCATTTTTCGACCACAGCTAGGCAATTCAGTAAGAAATCGAAGCATATGTCTAACTTGGAGCTTATGAAAGGCTTAATAAAAATCAGGACAACTTCTCCGAAGCTCTAAGTTATGCGTGTGCTTAAATACCTTATTGAATCAATGCATTCAGTGTTAACATAAAGGCTATCTAGGATGTGAAGATTCAGAGAAGGATGTAAATCTTGAGCAGGGATAACATACTTTTGTCAGGTGATATGAAACACCAGACAATTTTAAACTTCCTATGAGAGAGAAAAAAAAAGGAAACAGAGTACAACTCAACAAGTTTTAGCTCTGTACGTTGCTGAAAATGACATTATATGGTGGCAAATGGGCTGATCCAGAAGAACTTTCAAAGCACATATCTATCTGCCAAAAAAGGAAACCTTGTCCATGATACACTCAAGCACACCATCTAAATACCAGGCCAGGGGGGGCTGCCAGAATTTTTTCCCTTAGTCCTGAACATAAAAACAGTGGCTGGAATTAATTCAGAAGTTCGCACAACCTCACTTCTGCAAAGACTATACCACTCAAGTGTGACAGGAGCTCCCAGCATGCATATATTTGTAGTCAGCTGGGAAAAATGTGCTGAAAGGTCAGTGTTTCTGAAATGATACATCTGTTCACATACTGATAAATGGATGGAGGAAAGGGCTGTGACAGGAAAGCCAATTTAAAATATCTTTATCTTATTAAGGGGAATTTGAGCTTGCATTTAGCTGAGTACATTTTGGGGTGGATGCTGCTCAACCATTCAAGATGCTCAGAAATACAGTTTGGTACCATGAATCACCATGGCAATGAAAGTGGGCAGAGCATTTCTTCAAACGATATTGGCATGGYTTATATCTCCCTGTCCAGGCCCCTGGAAGGCCTGGTTAGGTTGGAATTTCTTGGGTCTGCTTTACTGCATTTGTGTAGTTGGCTCAGTAGCTTTCTTCAGGAAATGCAACTTAGAGAATATTGAGATACATAATACGTGATAAAATCTACTGCTCTCGTTAGAACTACAGCATAGAAACCAAAGCTCTGCTTTGCTGAGAAACTCATTTGTCAGAAACCACATGGAAGAGGAAGGTTAATTCAACCTTTGGAGGCTGGTCTCGGATGCATAAAGGACAGAAAAAAAGTTAGTGGGACATTGTGGACTAACCCTTCTGCCTTCTCACCTACAAAGAGCAGGTACCTGCAGCTGAAAGTCTTTCTAAAAAAGAGCTCCAAATGACTAATCTGGTTCATCATTTTTATGTCAATAAACCAACAAGCTCATCTTCTTCAGAGGAAACAAAACAGGTCAAGGCCAAGATATAATTGGACTAGACATGAAACACTGAGCCAGCACCAAAACCAGGAGTGTATTCTCTCTGTCCTCTTCGCAAATGGAAAATGGTGTATGCAGAAGAAGACTAATATTTTTAAGTATTTATCTTTACGTCAGAGAAAATAGATTTGAAAAAAAAAAAAYCCTCTCTCAATTTGTTGTGGGGTCTGCAATGGTTTCTAGCTCCCCTAGGAGCTACAGCCACATTCTTAAGAGTGGTCACCTGCAAAGAGGTCTGCTRCGTACCCAAGGGAACTTCATTTTCAAACTCAGCCTGGGAGGATAAGGGAGAAGCACAAGTACATCCCATTAGAAAAATAAATAAATAAATAAATATAATAAGAGAATATTTTTAGAGCATTGGGTTGGCATAAAGACCCAATTTCCTATTAAAAAAAAGCATTCAGAAGGCCCCTGCATCTCTGTGCTGATCTGTGTTGCCCCAACAAAATCCAACAATTTGCCTTTGCAGATACTAGTCAGGATTGCTTTATTTTATGAAGTCCCTAACAGACTTTCAAGCTACCCTTCACTCAAATTCTCAGAAGATTTTCTTATTAGGTCTGAAATTTGTAGACGAATCCCATCCTCCCTCCCCCTACAAACACCCAAAAGCAATATTTTGGTTTAAAATTCTTATTCTAAACAAACACAGAAATTCAGGGGCAGAGAAGGTAATGCAACAGCTACTGACCATTTTCATCTACTCAAAAAGAAAAGGCACAACTCTGTGGTGGGTTTCTGAGTCACTTTTGTTTCTTTACATTCAAACCTGTAGATATTTGGATGGATGGGAGGGAGATGCAACTGTCTTGGACGCTAAATCACTGGTTGCTGTCAGTTGAAGCGCTCAGGTTTAATGGGATATCCGCTTGGACAGCYGCAGAGGACAGGTAAGAAGCCATGTTTTCAGATGGAACATAAAGTGATGAACTTTCAGGCAAGCTGATAATGTCATTTCCAAAGATTGACTGACGATCGATGAGGAACTGCTGGGCGCTTTCAAGAATGACATCTTTCCCTGGGAATGCAAATGGACAGCAGAGAACTCAGTTGCTGGAAGGCAATCTGCCAGGCGTTACGCATTCAGAACAGGGAAGTGGCGAATCCCCACAGAAGTCAGTAGGAGGTGAGGGGCTTGACTCCAGACAAAAAGTGCTTGGAACACTTGAGCAAAACTTGGACTCATTCAAGAGCGCATTAAAATCCGTGGGCTTCCTTGCAGGTTGCCTAGCTGGGTTCTGCCTGAATAGCTGAGATGCCTCAGAGGAACTGAAAGAGGGATGACCAAATAGCTGGAGACCCTGAAAAGTGGGTAAGAGCAGCTTCTTTTCTCCCTCATTCAAAAACTTTCTATTTTTCCTTATCTCTGTAGACAGAGAAATCTGCCAATTGCCCCTTATTCCRGCATCATGTCATTGCATAGAAAACAGAGGCTTTGCAGACAAGGGACTCTCTTCTTGCACAGTTCAGCCCCAGCMTGCCGAAAAATTCTTTCCAGCGAAGTTGGGCTTTGACACCTTCATTGCTCATGCAAGATGCTGGGCTTAAGGTAGAGGCTGGAAGTCTTTGATCTATATACAATATGAGGCTGACAAAAGCAGCTCTACTTTTGAGTCATGCCCACTTGGATACACATGAAAATAATGGTATATCACTATTGAAAGACCAAGAAAACACTTCTAGATTCATACCTGAGATCACTGACATCAGAGTCGCTATGGGGGTGAAGCTCAGTGGGACAGTTGCCTTTAGGTCTGTTAAGTCTGGAGAAACTGAGAAATAACCTTTGCCCCTGGCTGCTAACTACTAGGGTTTGACCTCCTGAGCAGCTACCCTGGCAGCAGCAGGAGCTAGAGGGGAAAGGGAGGAAACACTGGACTCGTGCAGCTCCTAAAACTCCTAAATTTCACTTGGATCACCATGCTGCTCTTAAGTGGTGATGAGCAGGCAGAAGAAACGATGGAGATCTTTTGATGGAAGCGGCTCAAAGCAGGAATAGAGGTAGTTTAATCCTATTTACACTTTGGTGTATACCCCATACTCTCCCCATTGCTCAATAACTACCTCAGCAATTGTTGCAGAAACCTTACCGACTGCCCATCATGAAAGTGAAATAACAAAGGTTGTGTGTCGTCGTCCCCCCCCCCCCCCCCCCCCCCCCCAAAAAAAAAGAAAAAAAAAAAGGGTGGTGGKGCCCCCCCCCCCCCCCCCGGCAAAGTGACAAATCGTCAGTGGCCCTGGACATTGCGTCTAGCTGTTGGCAYGTTTAACATCTTAATTACATCCCCATTYCCAARTCTGCAAGAACTGCTGGTGCTCCTACCTGGGCAGGCATTGTTAAACRGTGGGTTGAATGCTTTCGAGGACAGCTCAGTTGCATTCTTCTCCAGGTCCACAGTGAGTCGCTGCATCTTGATGCAAAAATATAAACTACAATGTACAATCATACAAAAACAGGGCAGCTTGTTAGAACTAGGCCGTTTCTGAAGATCAGTGCTTTATTAGTGCTGCACTTTAGTGCCTCATGCACTCCAAAAGTGTCTGCGTCAATGGCAATTCCAAACGAATACTGCCAAACTGCATTTCTCCCAGTTCCCTCTATGTGGTCATGTATCATCCTCTATTCTATTTGGGTGTGATTCACTGAAATATGCAGGGATGGTTGCATTTTATAAAGGCATATTTTGTAAGGGATTGGCACAAAGGCATTTTATGAATCTACRGTATTGTTAGGAAGTGATGCAGCTAATTTTCAAACCAAGAACAAGTGAGTGACAATCACATCAAGGCAGAAAGTCTGAAGCAGCCAGTTTCAGTTAAAGACTCCAGGACATAATCAACACACTCCTCTAAGCAAGCTCAGGTTGAATGGGAAAAATAGGTCAAGATTATAAATTAACACTGTCAGCCTAACCTCAGGAGACGCTTACTCTCTGTGCTTTACCACGCTCTTCCCTCTGGCTGTGAAATAACCGCTCATTCTTCAGCAATGAACAAGCTCTGTCTACAGGAAATTCTGCTTCATACTTACATTATTACCTCCGAAACCCACCTCTCTTACTGGGGACAAACTGGCTTCCATTTCAGTCAAATTCCACTCACTCAAAGAYAAGTTTGGATTAAAGACCTGTCGGCAGAGAAATCCAGTTAGGGCTCTGAAAGGTGTAATGGTTAAAGATACTCGTACCCTCAGCTGCCTGCCTGGCCTGTCTGCTGGAGGTGGAGAGGCCAGAAGCCAATGTCTGCCTGTGCCGCAGCTGCTGCGAGGCGGTAACCAAAGCTACGGGGAAGGTTCGTTTGTGCCGGTTTGTGGCAGACCTAGCAGAGCACCGCCTGAGTTGTGGGTGCTCGCACTAAGCCGCAGAGCTTGCTGCCAGGCTCATGCCTCCCACTGGAGGGGCAGGGCACGTGCCTGGCGGAGCAATGTCTGAAACCGYTTATCTCTGTGCACGTGTATGTTAAAGCCCTTTTTTTTTCTGATCTTGAGTCCTAGGGACACTTCCGGATTCCTTTTATTATTATTATTATTTATTTTTTTCCAAAAAGCATTCCAAAACACAGTAGCAAAGGACAAATTGCTGCATCAGCCCCTCAGTGCCAATTTCTTGAGAAGTCTGCGCAATCTGGGAACTGGAGCGGTTGGTCTGGATGATTTTGCGATTCATTCTCACTCTTGCAACGTGCCATTACACAGAGAGGGGAAAGTGTGTCAGTAACAGGAAAACACCTCCCAACRAGGAGTGAAGACGCAGAAACCACCATACCCAGTGACAGAGCAGACCATTAAAAAAGTTTTTCTTAAAGTCAAAATCAGTCACAAACAATTAGGTTCTAAGAGAATAAAAGTAATTTTCTATGATTTCCCATTCCTGTTTATCCACACAAATTCAACGTGTGCCTAAATCTGAAGCATCTCAAGTGAACATATATTCTCTGACAGATGGATTCTTTCACTACACACAGAGTTATTTGATTATCAGCATAAAGCGTTTTATATTATATCAAAGAGAGGCAGAGAGAAAAAGAGAGAGCAAGAATTAAATCCTTRTATTTCTGCATATATACTTAAGGAAAAAAGCCACCACTAATTTTCAGAGAAAAGTGCCCTTCCAAAATTCCAGAATTCAAGGAAAAGGGGAAGGAAAACCAATGTAGGAGTATCCAAGATGCAGAATATGCAAAAAATAAACCACCACCCCTCCCAAGCATTTAAAAAACTAGCCATACAGTCATATAAACCCTATTTTCTGTAATAGTGGGAGTGCTCGGTTTTCCAAACTTGTCTTTGCCGAATGCACTACGTTTTGTGCTCTGAGGGTAGGAAGTTCAGATACATACACTTTCACAGGAAATAAAAATAAAAGTTTGAAGTCTGAAACTCTGCACGTTTCCACAAGCAGGTCAACAAAGCTGCTGTGTTTGTATGGGCTGCATGGAACAGATAAAGTGTCACACGAGGCAACACGGGAACAAGCAGTGTGGTCTACAGCCCAGAGGCACCGCTGGGTGCTTCACAGCCGTTTTACGTAGCCACGCAGGCCGAGGGCCTGACACTCACATCCAGGATACTGGCAGGCTCCAGGCCGTACTGCTGGCTCCTCAGCAGCAGCTGCAAGCCTTCCAAGTCGCTGCCCTCCAATGGGTCTGAAATATCTGTTCTGAGAAAAGACAAAAGGAAACAGTGCCACGAATGAGACGCTTGTGTAGATACGTATAGAAAGCAGGGCTTCCCAAGACCTCCTTACACGGCTGCAGGTGCCATCAAGGACAAGTTCTGCAGTCAACTTCCATTTTGTCTACTAAGCAGCAGCCACGCTCTTCTCCTGCTGGTGATGTCTGCTCAATGTTCACCCATTACATCAGCGCTTTYGAGATTTCAGCCTTGGACTGTGGCAGACCACAAAGCAGAGTGTTGTAGTCCCAGACCACAACAACCTAGTTGTTGGTTGCAACACCCAGAGTGCCCTACGGCTGAGCCTAATGAGACCATGTTGATCTCCCCCTTGCAACAGGCATTGATCTCAGGGTATCTTCCACATGCAGAATACTTACATGCCCTGATTTCAAAATATATCTATCAAAATATATCTATCCCTCTATCCCTTTGCACCTGACTTCGGTGCTCATGAACACAAGCTCTTAACTCTCCATCCCTGTGAGTGATCTCACTTGCTACTTCATTATTTTACATCACCCATTTTTAACAATTTGCATGGGACTGCCTAGACTTTTGCTCAAGTCTTCCAGTTCAAGGAGTGAAGCTTCACAGACGCAGCTAAGTTTCATAGGTTTTCACTCTTAGCCAGAGGGAAGCTGATATCTCCGCCAGAGTCAGCTCCSCAGCTCCTTCCCAGAAACACATGGCCCACACGATGGTGCCAGAGAGACTGGCTGCCCCTTGAAGATAGATCTAGCACAGACTCAGGAAAGTCAGCTGCCCTTCTAGAGCAGCAGGAGGTTTTCTCGTACCTAAGAAAGATGTTAGGAGGAGATGCAAAGGGAGAGTAGACTAAAGAGGAAATACCCTATATGACTTCACAGCACAGGAGAGGAAAAGGGGGCAAATTGTTTCCTTATAGCATATAATTCCTCAAGCCCAGTCCTGGGCTGGATAGATGCTTTGCTGCTTTACCAAATGTATTTCTTGTTACAGAGCAGAGGTTCCCGTGACAGTGGACTGCTCTCTTCCATCACTGTCTGTATATCGGCATACARGTGACACCTTATTCACTGCGCAGAAACTCCAGTGACAAATATTTCCTTATAGGTTTATGTAACTAAAGACCCAACCAAGCAAATGACAAAGGGTGCACGAGCTATTGGAGCTGTAGTATGGTCCAGCGGCCTGCAAGTCTGCAAGTAGGGATGTTGGTTTGGGCTCCACATCTGACTTGGACCTTAGGCAAGTCCTGTTCAGTGTGGAAAGTCTTTTCATGCTCCCATGACTCTGACGAACATCTGGCAGCTCTTGCTTCAAGCAAATCATCTGCAGATCCCCTACCTTGGGCTTCAAAGGTCCCCTAAGCAGGAGCCAGGACAGAGGTCAGAGTCGCGCTAGCTGACCTGCACTCAGCCTCCCCCCAGCTAACAGAAAGAGAGGGCAGTGAAAGGGGCAGGGCCACAGCTCTCCCTTGCTCCCCTCACCTGTCCAGCAGTGCCCTTCTGCCTCTTCTCTCAGGTGGCTGCAAGGTCCCCGGCGGGGCTGCACCACAACTCCCTTTACCTTCTAAAACAGACTGAATCATGGCGACTGGGAGCACCGGGGGCTCGGCACAAGCCCGGCAGCCTGGCAGTGGGACATCGGGTTCAGTGGTGGCTTTCACTCCAGGGCTGACGGGCTCTTCCTTGATCAGCATGAGGCTCTTCTCCCTGGATCAAAGACAAGACTTAGCTTCCCACGCACATGTCTGCTCCACAAAGGCCCCACACTACTAGGAAGAACAACAGCACAAGGATCTGTTTCCACCTCCCACCAAACTGCCCCACAGTGACTTTGCATTTCCCGGGTGGCCAAATGAACTCTATCAGTACCCCTGTTTTCTTTTCAGCAAGCTCCAAGGCCTGCCAAAGTAGGTGGGAAACCTTCAAGAAATGTGGGAGTGGCAGCTCTATCTCACTGAGCTTCCTGTGTGTGCATGCAAAGGGCTCTGTCAGAGGGAAGTGGGTTGCCGAGGCACAGCTGGGAAGGCTCAGATTTAAACCGCCAGATCGAGACTGGGCATGTTCCCAGGGCAAGTATTAGGAGTGGATCCTGGTGCCCTTTCCCAGCGGCACCACTAGATGGGTGGCTTGCTCCAGGAAGCTGTCTCAGGCCTGTACTAGTGAGTGAGAGAGGGTGGTGTGCGTGTGTGTGTGGGGGGGGGGAGGTGTCACTGGACAGGTTAAGTGTATGTGCAGACAGCTTCTGCTATTGCAAGGCGTGCAAAAACAAAAGCGATTGGGAGCAGAAAATTTCCTGGAGATGTTGCAACAGGGAGGAGGATTTCAGCTTGCAGGATGTAACTAAGAGTTATTAACTGCATCTGGCTTCTAATCCCTGGGGAATGTTCTGCAGTAATGGGTCTTCTTATTACACAGAGTGTCTGTAGAGAGGCAAATCTGAAACACTCTTAGCTGGAATAATTTCAGTTACTTTATCAGTCACGCCTATAGCAAATTTGTCCCATTAGGCTGTCTTGCAAACATGGAAAATTTTCTTTCACATGTTGATAATTTCCCTGATGAATGTTAGACCTGAGACAGGTTGCCTGGCTGGAGAAGGAGCCCTGAAGGAGAGGAATCTCCATCCTAGAGAGAGGAATGGGGTCAGTAAGATTCCCCATATTTCTTCAAGCTAATTCTCAGAGGAACTTTTCCCATTCTCCTTCAAATACACAGTCACTTCCAGTGTGACCACTAGAAATAAGGGCCCCTGGGGTGGATGTGAGGGTAGACTGAGCACCCTAGAGATCCCAACCAGGATCTGCTGGTCTGGCAGGATTAGAAACAGAGGCTATCAAGATCTGACAGTCTCAGTCAGATGTTTTACTTGTTGAGAAGCTGAGGTTTGCCTTTTTCCAGTGGGAGGAACACTCCATGTTATTCCTAGGACATATGATACTGAACTTTTAAACAATAACACTTTGTATATAAAAAACTACTCCATAATATGTATAGGAGACTTTAGAGCTCTCTGTAAACCCTGCACAGTAAAATCCAAAGTGACAAAGGCATGTAGCTCAACAGGAATGGGGAATGGGAAACACTACTGAAAAGGTATTATCTTACAACACTTGAAAACCAGCTTTGCTGAAACACAACACATGGGCATGTCCCACATATGGGATGATATGTGACACTATGAAGCCTTCCTCAGCACTCCTTTCAGATCATCTTGTGAATCCTAAGCTCCCACTAGAAACTTGTGCTGATCTAGCAGCAGCTATCACACTCCTGAACTCATTAGAGCAGTTGGCTGGCTCAGGCTCTCAAGAGTCATTTAGATTCATCATAGATCAGAGGCCATCAGATGGCACTCAGTAATTAGCAGTAATAACCTGAAGCCTATATTTAAATTCTTCTACTTCAAAAAGCTCTTCCAGCATGCAGTCTTTTACCTGAAGTTCTTTACATGCTTCTAACTAATTCTTTGGGTATAGTTTCAACTATTAGGTAGATTTACAGGCAATTTTTAGAATACAACTGCCTTGTCTCTGTGTAGGAGAAACTGTTCCATGATTCATCCGTCAAGTTACTTCCCACTGACATAGTTGTAGTTATGATTCTGCAACTGCTCTAAAAACACTGCATGTCTGTGCAGGAAGAGATAAGCACCAAAATACCTCTCTATTCAGTTCTTAAGTTCCCGGGACCTTTTCACAGAAAAGTTGTCAAGCATCGGAAGTTGTTGTGATGCAACCTTTCTGTTCTCATTAGCACAAAGATGTAGAGTTTGATTCTGTTTCTTTTTGTCAAAGCCAAGAGAAAGCTTCCTTTTACTCTTGATCTCAAAAATAATGACAAATGTTGGTATCTCATTCTTTGAAGAAGTTTGGAACAGCCACTTTCTTGAAAATAAAGTATGAAGCACCACAGAGTATTTCTCAAAGAGGTGAGTGGAAGTTCTCAGCGTGAAACTCTTGACTTCTTATTGAAAGTTATGCTGTTAATATCCTTACCTAATTCTGAAAATCTACCCCATATCACAAACTGGAAAAAAAATATTCCAGCCCACCACCTCTATAGAGAATTTTGATTCAGAGATTTAAGTAGAATTAGAGCCAGGAAATACTCTGCTGAAGTTATTCATTGTCCATACCTGATTCTCCCTGTTTTTAATCACAAATATATTTACCTCTCATTATCAGGAGGGGATTGCATATTTATAACGTTGGATGGTGACGCTTCAGTAACATCAGAGATGATGGGTCCTCCAGCAATTGCAGGGCTGCTTAAGCATGAGGCAGGTTCTGTTGATGGCTACGTGGAAAGCAAAAATCATATAGATTTATCCTTCTGACGTAGTAAAGAGCATTAATAAATCAGCTGGTTTTTCACTGGCCCAAGGAGGGGCAGAGACAGGTTACTGATTTATAAGAAAAAGCTCTCCACTCAGCTGCTTGAAATCTCATCCTTCCAACATGTTCTACCCAAGAGCTCTGGATAGCAGGGCGCACTGTCTCTTCTCCAGCACTACCTGAAATAGTGCCATCCTCTCGACTGCCACAGAGGGCCACAGCTAACTGAAAAGATCCAGTTACCGCCCCAAGTAGTTAGTTTTCTCATTATGCCCTTGAGCAAATACTCCTTGTGCTGAAACCAAGGAGGCTCTTACCTACTATGCAACATTATAATTTCCTTTGGTCTTTCTTCCAACCACACAGAAGTGCAGGTATAAAATAACCCCTGTGACTGAAATGTCAGCTGCTGACAGATTTTACCATCTGACATTTTTCTTAGACCACTTAGTTTCCTCTGGAGGGAAAGATTCAACGGCTCTGCAAGTGGCTTTGTGTGTCATGACAATTCAAATATTTTAACTGGGGGACACGAGTGTGGTAGCCCTGCAAGCAGCAGCCAGATGACAGGCCAGTGCATAACTGTTTCTCCCTCAGGGTGTGCATAGCCTTTGCAGAAAGCATTCACCACGTTGCTTAAACAACTGTCCCCTCTGGTGCCTGTTTGGGGGGTTAGAGTGATGAGAATACTCATGGATTGCAGATACCTGGCTTTGGCCAGAAAGATCCTAGTTACCACCTCTAGAACAAACTTCTTTCTCTCTGCCCTTGCCGTGAGCCTGGCGGTGGTAACCCTGGGCAGAGCTGTGCGTGCAGGACCCGCCTTTCCACCCCACATCCGGTGGCCTCTCACATTGCCCCAAGCAGGCGGCAGCAGAACACCGCAGCGCAAGCGTGCTGTAAGAATGCACCTCTCCCTGGATCAATCTAGAGCTGGAGAAATAACAAATGTAACTCAGCTCCGCAAACCTTTCCTCTTCCTCCTTGAAAAACTCTACAATCCATATTATTGCCTCAAACAATTTCCCACTCTGGCCAAAGAAACTGTAGATAACTCCAAGGCTGGAGCAACCTTACCGACTGAATGAAATAGGGGTCATGGAGAGGGTCCGTAGACAAATGCCGGCTGAACTTGGGCACCTGCGGAGCTGAGATCCCATTGTCAAGCATCAGAGGTCTGCAAAGAGAAAAACAAGAGTTCGCTTTCCCAGCCACATATTAACTGACTGTTCCCTGACTGCTCACAGAAGAAATATCTCAGCCAAGAGTGGTTTGCACCCAGATACTCTGGTTTTCTCAGTTGTAAGGTACTTTCTTGTCCAGTGTTGTGGACAAGGAAGAAAAACAGCAGTCTTGAAGGAAGTCATTGTGAAAAAAGGACTTTAAACAGTCATACAGAAGAGAAAGTATCTGGGTTTCTCTAGAACTTATTTGAAAGAAAATACATAGGTTGCTACTTGTATCCCATATAAGGAAGAAAAAGATGAAGATATCTGAACCCACAATCAAAAGTAGCTCTGGAGGATACAAAAGTTTAGGATAGGAACCTCCAGTGTCCTCTGACTGCTCTTTACACAGCCTACAAATTACAAGCTTTTGAGCTGGATATCTGTAACTTGCAGTGAAGAAATTCTTCTGCCTCAGCTAAATTATTTATTTTTCTGTTTTGGATATTTGGTTTGTAACCCTACACCCAAATATTCACAATACAACCACCACGTAAATCACATTGCAGTCAAATTCTTGCTGCAGCCCCATTGGTATTCTACATACATTCAAGTGAAAATATAGAACTTAAGTTTAACTGAAGATGTTTTGTAATAGAAGGAGCAGACAGACTAAACTCATGACAACGTGCTTTCCAGATCACAGGCTGTGATTTGTCACTATCTGTATTACAAGACTGTTCAGAACAATACATCACAGCACCTCTTCAGCTGCGACAGGACCTCTAGCTGCCCTTATCGTACACTGTGAAATAGCTTACCAAACAGGGCAGTCCAACAAATGCTTCCTGGGGATGGCTTTCATATTCTAGTTCTTCCATATTGGAGGACAAGGAGGTTTTAATGACTCACCGCCCATCCTTCTCCCAGTCTTTCACCTTGGCCTGCTACTCCCATGCTACCCACCAACACAAGTGAAAAAACAGGGGGAGACACAAAACAGAGCACAGCACAAACCCATTGCATACAGGCTTTTCAGAAATGACTGACAGGCTTTTCCAGACAGCTGGCGACAAGAAGTGGGGCGGCGTGTTGGGTCCTGTGCTGGGAGTGCTTTACATTTAGCAAACAAACAAAACCAAGAGAAAAAAAGAAGGAGCCTCAAAACAGCACCAACATTATTCCACCATGAAACCTCTGGGGTTTTGTGATGTAAATGTTACCAATACTGCAATATAGTCCCAGAGAAACTGGGAAATGGTATATTTTGACATCCAGCCCATACTGTTAATACTACTATGAGCCTGTAAAACTGCCTATCAAATCCCTCTTCTCCTTCCACAGTCCACAATCAGGAAAAGCATCTCTTTAGTGTTCATTTAGAAGACAGTGGTTTGACTGAGGGCACCAAGGAAAGCCAACGCTGTTCCCTTGTTGGTATCTAAGAGGCCTGACAGAAGAAATTAATTCCCAGTTACCCTTATCCTACACACGCTGGAACTGGATATGTTGGGAGAAATGCTGGGTTTGCTCCAACTGCAATTAGATCCTGCAGTGAAGGGCATTATACAGCACGATTCAGTGACCATAGTACTTGAGATCTTGTATTGTTTAACAGCTTATTTAACGGGCTTCTCCATTCTGTGACATTAACTGAAGACACAGAATGAAAAAGAACATTTGAGTCATTCTGACATGGACCTTGTCATGGCATAGGCATAGGTTCAGCGCAAACAGATATCATAGCCAGCCCTGTGACAATTATAAGTGTGCAGCGCTCTGCTCAGCAGCCACAAATTAACCTCTTCATCCAACATTCGTTATCAAAGTGCTTTGGGCTTCAACCATCCAACATCTAATTGGGAATTTCCACAGGGACGCTAGTCTAGGGCAGAGCTCTCTTTTGTCATCCCTGGTCTACTGCTATCCTAGCCTGCACAGGGCAAGTGGATATTCCTGTGTTGTCATCTATGGCCTAAATCTTTTTGCAATCTCTGCTTCTAAGGCTTCTCGCTCTACAGCTTTTCCTGCTACACTGTTTTATACTGAATCCAAGCAACTGGCCAACCTTAACTGGTGTTGAGATGAGGCCAAGATGATTCAAGCTCCTCTATTCGCTTGCCTTTATTTACAACCCTAAAGAGTCCCCTAGTTGAAACCTTTCTCTGCCTCTGTGAGGCCTACCAGTTACACATCACCAAACCTGCCTTGGAAACACACCCTGTTCAGCGACTGTGGGTCAAAAAAAAGGTGGCTGTGGGCCAGCCGGGCCCAGACCTGTTCCTGGAATGGCACATGGCAACGCTGCCACTGGCATCTGTATGGCCAACATTGGGACCCTGCCCTTCCCCCGGCCACTAGTTAGCGTTCCCATCTCCCGTCTCACTCTGTATTCCCCAAATAAAGGTCATGAGCTGACACGGTGCTTCTCTAAAGACCACTGAATGGGGCATGTCAGCAGGTCTGACTCGGCAGTTCATCCCATTCATTTCCCATCACCATGGTGCCCTGGTCTGGTGACCGCCTGCCTGGGCAAGCTGAGCTTGTGCTTTTAGTGAGGGGGCAGTATTATGCACCCACGAGTGTGTGTGTGCACCACACAAGGGTACTTACAGCTTCCTCTTTATCCCAGTGCTGCTGGGGTTTGATTGGAGCTGGCCAAACAGAAACTGAATCAGCTGTCAGAAGAGATCAAAATCCGGTGTTAATCAGCAGGGTGATTCAGCACTCCCTGCTCTAACAGTCATTCTTATCTCACACATTCCTCCCTTCTGATACCACCCCAAAGCTGGGAGCAGCCATGAAATATCATGAGCCAGATTGCGTGAGATGCTGGAGCCCAAAACAGGACTAAGCATTCCAAGTACCCTCAAATGACTGGCTTGGTTTTCAAGAAACACAGCGTATGCCTTCTCTGCTTCAAGGCTGCCAAATACACATGCTCTGCACTTCCTCTCTCCTCTTCCATACATGCAAAAAGCCCAGTTAGCCCCATCTGGCCCAGGAGTATGCCTGTGAAGTGCATGAGCAAACATTCCTAGGCCTGGAGTGAGACTTGGCCTCTATAAAAGTCATCAGAGCCTTTTATGAGAGAGAGTGTAAAGTCCCTAGAAAGACTTTGGAAATGAAAAAGGCAGTCCCCTAAGAGTGGCCCTGGATGGAGGTCTCAACTCTTCTGGCTGAGTTTTTCAGGCCTGTGGAATTCAGTGTTGATATAACAGGCCACTAAAGAGGATGCAGGATGGCTTTTGAGAGGAATCACCTAGCAACATACTCCTATGTCAGCTTAAGCCTAGAGTTCTACTTCAACCTCCAAACAAAGAAAGAACCGTCATTATATACCACAGCTGTCTCTTACTCATTGCTCAGTATTACAAATCGAGTTGCACAAACACCTCTGCAATGCACCATGAGTGGTGTGGCTGGACCCGCATTAGGGCTGGAGGAACGTTCCTCATGCATTTCCATCCAGTCCTATGACTCTGTGATGCCATGTGAGGGTCAGAATGTAACTCCCATTTAGGGTAACTGGAAAACGTGACTTGCTCAGTCACATCAGCACCATGCATGCATTGCTGGGGAGGCCTTTTCTGTACAGAAGGGTCTAAATTTTAAGAGAGATGACTCCACCTCATTCTTCAGTCTGTTCTCCTGTGTAACTTACACTAGAGGCTTGCACTGTAATTCCTCAGCTGGCCCAACAACCCTAGAAAATATAACAGTTCCTGGAGGTCTCCACAGGCTGGGGGAACGGCTAGCCAGTTCTGCTGCCGACAGCTTCAGCGGCAGCCGGACGAGGAGGCTCTTCTCTCCCCTGCGTGACCTTCCTCTGCTGTGCCTCTTGCAGGGCTCTAGAGGAGCCTGCAAACGCTACCATTTTTGGAAGAACAAGAATCTTGTTCTCTGGTCACATAGAAAATCCAGTGCAACTCCGCAGGTAACAAAGACTGAGGCAGCTGCTAATTGTGAAGCATGAGAAGCTGGGATTACCATGCAGCTATTAAAACCTATAGGCCTTTCCTTATTCAAGGAGACTGTACTCCTACAGTTACTATGACAATCCCTATTTGTGATGCTCTGTGTACTTGCTTTGATGAGGGCAGGATCAAGGATCTAACACTCATGCCTAGAACATGTAAGATCTGCTCTCACTGCCTATGCTCTAGTCCTGTGCACCAGACTGGAGTCTGTGTCAAGAGCTCTGCAATCCTGTCCTGGAAGAACAAGGAGCAAGAGCTTTTCAAAGACCTTTTTGTGACTTGTCCAAGAGAAAGAAGGAGCTTTGGGAAGCCCAAAGGCATTAGTGCAACTAGAACATAGACAGTGCAAGGCAATCAGAGACAGATGTGCTGCCTTGTTGTACAGCATCATGGCCAGGGTCAAAGTGCTCAGGACTCCAATAAAGAAGTGGTTTGAACATCACAGCCATGACTGATAGGGAAAGGAAAATCATTTGTTTGAGGGTTTTATGCTTTGTTAATGAACCTTTTCCCACATGACACGTAAGAGTTTCACATGATTAGAAAGGGAAAATTCATACATTGTAATATGAGAACCTGGAGAAGAGTATGGGGCAAGAAAAAATACAGAGGTGGACCTACACCGGACAGCACAAGGGATTTTGGTGTTTGTTTGATCACTACCTTGTTGATCACTTTCTGTTGCTGTGTGTGGTTCTGACGGAGAGAAACAACTTCCCGCCAGAGAACTTCATTTTGCCTGAAAGTGAAACAGAAACCTCTCATGAGCACAGAAATGCCCCACCAGCCCACAGTGCTGCCATAATGCACAGGAGACCCAATTCCGCAAGTCTGTCTCACTTTATCAGGCCTCTTGCAGCATTTGGCACTTTCCAAATGTCCCAGCTACTGCGGCCACACAATTACATTTCTTGTTTTTCCTAGGCTTCAGAACTGCAGAGCAAAACTTGAAAAGTACATACCCTACCAGTTCAAAAACAGGGAAAACAAATAACATTTATTGGGAGGGGAAGGAGGAGAAGAGGAAAACACACATGTATCTAGTTTTTATACAACACCTGTGCCAAACTCAAAATTTCAGCAGGGCCTGATCTGTGATTTTGAATGATTTGCAGCACCAAGACTTTTCCTGCTGCCAGAGCCAAGAACACCTGACCTCGCTGCCACTGCTTTCAATGCAGTGAAGACCAAGAGATCCTGTGTAATTCTGCCTGCTCAAACCTCATATATTTGGTGACACAAAGGCATGTTTTAGAACAGTTGGAGTAGCTAGCGAGATGTTTCTGCATTTGAACAAGCAGAGTCTTGAACCAGGAGAACCATAATGACCTTCTTATTAGTGGGAGTCACCGATTTCATCCAGTGCAATCTTATGTTCTGCTCCAGCTTGCAATTGCATAGATGATACCCAGGCCTAGGTTTCTGTCTGCAAATACAGTGCTCACAGGAATTACCTGTTTCCTTGATCATTCAGCCCCAGGAACTGGGATGAAGGAGATGCACAGATTATTTACCGTGCTGCCTCCAAATCTGGAGTCAGGCCAAATCCATGATACAAAAGATTTTGCCAGTGAATTTGTCTCAGGAACATAAGGATGTACCAAAACTGAGAGGCCAACAACACCTTTCGTATAGATGCAACTTATAAACCCTTTTGCTGCATGTTCTTTAGGCTGTTTTAGTCCTTGGAATGTGGACTGACACTAAAATGGGGAAGATAAGGTCCCCTAGCTCCCACCAATTAATCAGCTCCAATTAGGGAAGCATCTGCCTGAACGTAGCAGTTTGTGCTTGTACAGCAGGAATCCCTGGAGTGAACTTTCTGCACTGGTACAGACAGGCTTTCCAGCAAAGCGGTTTTCCTAAGACTGACAGCTTGTGCCGGAGTTATGCCCTAATGTTATTCCACCGATTCAAATTTCTTAAGGTGGCCACAGCCCGGAATTTCTGGTCTTTCTTAGCTTATAAAAGAGCTGTATCCTTTTAATCAGTTAAATGCAATTTTGCCTTTTGACAGCTGATGGAGGGAGACAGCAAACCAAAAGGGAGAATGAAATTAAAGTATGGCCAAATCACTGATGCTGGAATTCCTTAAAGATTTAATTACGTACAAGCACAGAGAGAGACTCTTCCATTGTCACTGTACCTGGATTTCTTAGTGTGATTTCACATATGTGCTAAGTATGGGAGGCATTAAAATTGAGGAAGGACAAAAATATTTAGTCTAGTGCGTGTAAGGGCTGCTGCTGTGAAGCTCCACAGTGGTATCTGGTGTTCTTCCAAAATGCAGGACGCCAGTTTCATCCAATGATATATGAATCTCAGCTTTCGTTGCAAAACGTTTCTGTTAAAAAAGACTTGAAAAATCTAAAGTGCTCTCTAAGGATTAAAACCCTGGAGGCAAACAAAAAACACTCCAAGTGTGTGATCTCTAAAACTGTATCTGTTTACTAAATTCCTAGAGACCATGTCTGACTCAAAGTCTCAGACAGCTGGAGGCTGTATATGTTTGAAGTGCTGTATATGCTTGTTCTGCTCTTACAGGACAATTCTAGCTACATCAGAAGATAGGGTCTTGGGAAAGACAGGCTCACGGTCTAAACCAGTACAGCCATTCATATGTTCTTATATTTTTAGACCACTCATATATTTTGGAGGGTGCGACAGACTGATTTCTGATTTTTGAATAGCTGGAGCAGGCACCACTGCACTTCTGCTCAGGACTGCCTGAGCGGTGAAAAAGAAATACATCTCTTTTTTTACCACAGTCTTTTCTATCTGGAGGAAATACAGACATCTGAGCCAAGTCCTCAGATTACACACGCACATTTCCTGCGCGACCTCCTCCGTGCCTCCTTCATCTGTAAATGGTGGATATCTAGATGGAGCGAATATATCTACCTGTCACGTGAGACAGAGACTGAACATTAATGCATGTTTGTAGAGCACTGGGAAGCGTTTGCGTAAACTCCTACGTGTTGCTGCCTCAGGGGATCTAGTCTCCACGTCCGAAACGGTACTTGGCCCTTTAGCTACACCAGGCCTTGGGACAAGGGACTTAACAGCCTGAACTGAAGTAGGATTCAACTCACTGCTTCATGTCCTGCACTTGACACTCCATGTTCTCTTGCTGACTTCTCAGTATCTGTACCTCGTATAGCAACCTGCTGAGGTCCTCCTGGCGCAGCTTGGTCTCCTCGCTTTTCACTACCGACACCTCCGGGGGGAAGAAAGGGAAAAAAAGCAAAGGTGGCTTTTACCGACGCAAGAAACGCCGCGCGCAGAGCGGGCCGTGGCTGCGCCTCGGGCACGGGGAGGCTCTGCGGGGAGCCGGCGCCTCTCTCGGCTCCGCTCGGGTGCAAAGGGAGGGACGGAGCCGGGCGGCGGCGGCGGTGGCCGGGGCGGCGGGGCCTCACCTTCCTTTTGATGTGCTCCAGGAGGTGCTCGTGGCCCTGCAGGAAGCAGAGGTGCTGGAACTCGGTGTCGTCCCGCTCGGGCTTCACCAGGCCGCCCTGCTCGATGTTCACCACCTTGCGGAAGCCGTCTGCGCGGAGAGGCCCGCCGTGAGGCGCCGGCCCCGCCGTGCGCCATGAGGCACCATCCCCACCATGTGCCGCGGGTGCTGTCCCCGCCGCGTGCCGCGGGTGCCGTCCCCGCCTCGCACGGCCTCGCGCTCGCGGCCCGACGCCGCGCTTCTCGACGGAGGCGAGCCACGAAGCGGCGAGAGGAGCGGCCGGGCGGGAGCTCGCCGCTTCGGACGCGCAACTGCCTCCCGCGCCCCGGCCCGGTGCCCGGAGGACCCGCGCGGCCTCGCGCTGGGCTTACACATGTTGAGCTGCCGGACGAAGCTGGCCATGTTGTTGTGTTTGAAGTACTTGGGCAGCACCTCCTTGGCGAACCGTCCTTGGTCGAACACATGGAAGCTGGTGCCGCTCTGCAAAGGAGACGGCGATGGAGCCGGCGAGCGGGGCGCCCACGGCCCCGCCACGGCGGCCCGGCGGGAGGCGAGTCCCCGGCGCCCTGCCGCGGGCGAAGCCGAGCCCTGAAACCCCGAGGCGCGACCGCGACCCTCCGCGAAGGACCTGCGCTCGTCTCTGGTGCAGCCTCCGTGACCGCGTTTTCAGCCTTTTTTTTTTTTTGCACTACGCTTTGCCATCTCTTACCTCAAAGCCTTGGGCATCGGCAAGCAGCCACGGACTTTGACACCCAACTGGCTCGTACCTCGGGCCTGCGGCCTCCCTCCCGCGGGGACCTCGCAGGAGGACTCCGGTGCCTGAGGCAGGTCCAGGAAAGCAGGAGGCTCCATTACAGCCCCTGGACCTGCTCGTACAGGCCTAACTCAAACCCGTCTCCTCCGGAGCGYGGCAGTCCCAGGGGGAGCCCAAGAAACGCAGCAAAGCAGGAAAGCAAATTGTCCACAGAGAGACTGCACTGATTCAAAAACTTCAGACACCTTCTCCTGATTATTTTTGACAGGACAGAGCTGCAAGAGCAACCACAAACTTGGCCGAACTGAGCGCACAGAATTTAGCAGTCATGCTTTACAGTCCCAGCTCAGCCACACGCATTTTAAAATGGCAAAAGAGCCGGGTTTGAGGTCGTGTTGCCAAGAACCGATTGCAAAACAACGCAAACTGTTCTGGGGTCACGGGCCCGTGGGCCCGCCACAGGCTGGGTGCGTTCACGGCCCGGCCCTCTACCTGCTGACAGCTACGGGAGCAGGGACAGGGCCCGGGAGACGCAGTGTGTTCACGCTGCCTCGAAATATTTTGCAAATAGCAAGCCACATGACCTTTTTAAGGGACAGGAGAATTTTCAATTAATTTTCATCTGTAACTGGTGCTTAGAAGCAGTTTTTTCCCTAAACCCCTGACCTGAACAGCATCAGTKTGTCCATGATAAGCGGGCAGGGGCACTACCTTAAATCTCTGTTTTGGATTAGCGGGAGAGGGGGGCCGCACTGGGAGTTTGGAAGAACGAAGAATCATGATTTCAGACGTGGAGTTTGGAGCACGTGGCATTTTGCAGACTTGCAGAGAATGCTGTCTTCCAGGGGCTTGTGCTGCCTTTGCTTGCAGAAAGGGAAACAGCTGCTGAGAGCAGCCTGGGGAACCACCCAGCCGCACAGTCTGAGCTAAACGCCGCTTCTTGGGGGGGCAGGCAGGACGCAGAGAGCTATGCAGGGACAAAGACGCCAGCAGATTTTCGGGACTTACTAACGCCGCTGCAGCAGTGTTTCGAGGAACCTCAGCTAAAGGCACGGGCTCGGCGCAGCACTGGCGGGGAGGAGCCTGCGACCGACGCAGCCACAGTCGCCCTGCTGCCTCAGCGTTACCAGCAGTCACGTGCTGYGGCTGCCCGGTGGGTTTATTTCACAACAGTCCATTTTTGATAGAGGACACCAGTATTTCATAAGAGCGAGCACTCTGGCTCTGCATGCCATAGGAGCCTACCAGCACCGCGYAGGTCCCTCCGCACGTCCATCACAGAGCCTGTATCTGCTCTCAGGGCTGCCTGGAAGTTTCTAAAGCAAGGAGAACCATCGGGACCACAAGAAGGCTCAGCAACCACAGAGAGACCGGCGTGCACCTGTAGCTTGCCCATGTCACCAAAGACAGCCAGCTGGCAAACCCTGCTGCCCTACTTGCTGCCACTACGTTTCCATTGCTGGGTGGTGCCAACTCCCTCACTTTTCTGCTCTAGCGACTCACCCTGCACATCCACAGACACGCGGCACTGATGAACGCTCCGGTTCAGCTGTACTTGTCACTCTCTGTTCGCTACTGCAAGCACTTAATATGACYGTTTGCCCAGACAGTGCCTCTCCTGGCACTGGGGAAGGTCCAGTCCCCCATCACTGGCGTCTTTCCTATTGCTCCTCACCCCATGCAGCAGAACCAGAGCCCACTGAGGTACTTAGGAGATTCACTGATAATCTGAACACTGAAGTCTTCCTCACAAGCTGTTCCTGCAGCGCTCAGACATGCCACAGTTTCCACATACCGCAAAGGCTGCCTTAGGGACGGAGTTGCTTCATCCTGCTTCCCTTGTGCTCCTTCCCACTCCCACTTGGGATACAGCGTGTGTCCCAGGCTGAGCACACCGACATAAAATGAGAGCATTCACATGAGGGTTTCATGTACTTGGACATCTCTTATGGGCTCCCTTAAGGTCATGCCTTTGAATGCAGAGCTGCAATGTGCTCAGCCAGCAACACGCRTCCTTGTGCCCACAGAAGCTGGCACACTCAGAAGGGTTCCTACAACCATGAGAGGCTTCAGAGTCACTGCATGTTCACCAGTGAACGCGGTGGCACGTGCATGGTAAGGCTGCTACTTCCCAGACACACTGTGCATGTGCCAGAGTGTCAGCCTGTCTGCATGCACCAGTCGTGTCCTGGTTGCCTCACGTCAAAGAGCGGAAGCTGGGAAAGACTTGAAAAGCCTTCTCTGCCCAATGCAGAACTGACACTACATATGCCATTCTTGGCAGATGCTTGTCTTAACTGGCTTTGACATACCCCCAATGACAGAGACCCTCTGCCCTGCCAAGGCGAGGTACTCCAGGAATCTGCTACCTCCAGCTAGGAGCTTTTTCTAACTGAATCTTCCATGTTAAAAAAAAAAAAAAAGATTCATTACCCCCCCGATTGATCTACTGGGAAGCAGACTATGGACTTCTCCTTTCCACCTCGCAACAGCCTTTAGTGCATTCATAAACTGTCACCATGTTTYCTCTCTTTATCTTCTTCTCCTCTAGGGTAAAGAATGACAATTCATTCAATCTCTCCTTACAGGTCCTTTTCCCTAAGAGCTCTGATTACATCCAGAAAGCTTAGGCAGGCACACAATTCCTCAACTGCAACAGCACTGATGGGCAGAAGAGGGGGATGTGACACGGGAAACCCAGGCATCCAAAAGCATTAGCCAAACTTCCCAAGCAGGTAGCTGTAGCCTACGTGGGGTGGCAGGAAAGCAGAGCACAGGCAGGGGTCAAGAATAACAGTTGACTTAACAGCAACATCCGCAATACTGCAAGTGYAACAGAGAGAGAACTATTTATACATGTCAGAAAATCCTCCTCAGTTTGAAAGTCCTTATTTGAAACATGATATAAAAACTCAGTTGTTCYGAGAGATGTGGCCATGTACTACCAACTTCAGAGAGCTACCATTGTCTCAAATAACAAGGCAGCTTAAACCCCATCTCAAGTTTTGAATGAAAAATGTACTGGACACAAACACAGGACAGAAACACTGGTTTAGAGTTTCTTTTTTTTTCCACTTTAAATCTGCCTTTATTATAGAGACTTACTTTTGAAGAACAAGTTTATGCACACAATATATCTGATAACTCCCTGCTGAAGACAAATCACACCACTATTTGCAGCAAGTCTTAATCAGATCAAAGGCAAAACCAACACGGTTTCAAAGTGCTGTACCATGGAGACAAATAAATCATTTTAATTCTCTGATTGCACTTATCATATTAAAGCCTCAGTGGCTTTAATAAGAAGCCAAAGCAAAATAATCTCTTGTTATCAAGCTGTACAGGCAACACCTCACCACAATCATATAGACTAGCGCAAAATCTAGTAAAGCTCTTCCAAAACGTTTAGCAAGGTAGGGTGCCAATCTGAAAGCTCTTTAAGCTACGGGTTTCAGCCTGTGGTTGGAAGGCTGTTTGTGGCAGTCTGCTGGCAGCTTCTGTGGCACTTGTGAAAGGCAGCTAAGAAATACATGTGTAATACACAAACCTCAGTGACATTCATAAAGGGCTTTACACCTTTTCTGGAAAACTTTAGGGAACCACAGATTGGCACAAGGTGAAAATCCCCTCTCTTAAAGAGTCTACATTTTTAGGAGGTTCAGTTTTAAGATGCCCTTTAAGATGTTTCAAGTGCGGTGTGTAAATACTGTTATTATTAAAATAGTAGTCCCTTTGAAATAGAAAAGTGACAATATTCCAAACAAATAACACCAAATATATACAAAAAGCCCCGCTACAGAACCATCAGTCRTTTCCCTCTCCCAGTTAACTGGCTTGCACTTTTAAAGCAATGGGGAATTACTAGGCAATGCTGTGATATCATTTGGGCCTTGCACCAGGTTTCTCCAGGTTCTCCAAGTGACAACCAATATTCGTTGTACTTACAGTACTCCAGCAGATGAGATGGTTTGTCTCAGGATCTTCCACCAGTGTCCAGAGTTTGGTTAGGAAGGCTGGCACATTGCTGGARTATCCATCCATCACCAGAGAGCTGGGTGAATCTTGCATAGTTTTTTCAGTGTTCCAGCTACACTAACTCCATTGCTCCCAGCGCGTCTGCCTCCCTGCACGCGTGTGTGTCAGACAGAGAATGAACCACTGAATTTTATCCCGGGCCAGTGGAAAGTAGGCTCCCCGGGAGTCGCATCAGCAGTGCTGCTCACACTCTTAAAAACTCAGCACAATGCGACGGCATCACCAGCCCCAGAGAACAATACACAGAAAGAAAATGCACTGCAGCCGATCTAGCAGAGCAGAGAATAAACATGCAGCGTCATGCAAAGGGAACACGTGCTGCACACCTTGCCCTGGAAGGCTCGCACGTCACTGGCACGGACCCTCCTGCTGCGAGCTCCGCGGGACACCCAGGAGCAGCAGCACCTGCTTTGGGAAGGCACTTGAATTCTTCTTTCAGAACTCTTTTGTCCTGTAATTTGGTCGGCGCAGAGGAACAAGACCTAGCGGGCCTCAGGGCTGCACATCTTTGGCAAGGTTGTGCAAAGTCAAAATTGCAGGTTGGTTCAGCTACAGATCCCATGCTATTTGCAAGGGCCAAGACAAATAGTTTGGCGATTCTTTTGGGGGAGAGGAGAGGGTAATGACAATAGCTACACATAGATCCAGATGTYAATATACTATTATTATTATTATTAATTATTATTCAAAATGCTTTATATAGTTCTAAATCAGTGCTTGCAACGTAGTCTGATGCGAGGATTACTTCAACTCAGAAAGTGCTCTGCAAGTAGCATTCACCAAAATTTTTGGCACAACAGACCAACACACACACATGCTAATTCAGATGCAAAATACCTTTGCAGTTTTCCACTGAGTATAAGATCATATGCAAAAACTGTTAGCACTCTTTTTTTCCTAAGAAACACTAACAATATACTGAAAGCAAAGGTCTTTGCAAAAGGCATTCAAATTACAACCTGGAAACCTGCTTTCCTGAGTAACAGAAAGAAAGGAGGGACARGGGAATAAGCAGGCCACATTTCCTTTATAATGGCCTTGTCAGGGTTTTTTTTCCATTAAGTGATTTTTCTCCTGCCTATATTCTACATCATAATTCAGGTCCTGTTTAGATCCTTCCACACTGGAAGTTTCCTGGCAACCAGATAACAGGTGTGAGCTCCCCAGTGCAGAAATGCCAAAAGAGGAATTATCAAAGTGAAAGTGGATTTTCCATCGGATGACCACAGTTCTTTACTTAGCTCATTTAACTCGCGTGGCTAAGTACCATACTAGATAAAGAATGGCTGCAGCATTGAAAGTGCCACTTCCTTAACTGTCTACACAAGTAATTGCTAGCACCATGACACAGCGTGCTTGTCATTGGGGTTCTCTTACAGTGCAAAATCACAATTACATTTTGCTGAGGTCCTCAGTAAAAATGCATGAACAGTAAACTCGGCATTCCTGATGTTGCTAAATAAAGAAGCAGAGGAGAAAAAAGGCCTGCCCTCCATACCATACAAGAAAAAAAGGCAATTTTTTCTGTATAATCCTTTCTCTATCGCATTTGCATATAAATGCTTAGTGTCCTGAACAAGTGGTCATCACATTTAACAGCCAAGGCTGGTAAGCTAGCACGCTCTAAGTGAGAAGCAGAAGGAATTTTGACACATTTTCCTTGTATCTCTAAATCTTCCTTCATTGTACTCGTGCAGATCCACACAATTTCCCCAGGAAGTCAGGAGGGACCAGTCACTGAACTATTACTGGTTTCCAAGGGTGCCGTTCCTTGATGATCTTGAGTGTGTATTGTTTCAGACTGGGGCAGTGTGTGAGGAACGCTTCTACCACCTCCTGGCTGACCACACAGTAGCAGTGGATCTCCAGTAGATTTCTGCACTTCCTAGCCAGATCTATTAGCGAGACATTTAAGTCCTCTGAAGATGTGGTTTGTAATGTCAACTTCTTTAAAGTGCTGCTGTAGCTGTGGGTGACAAACCTAATCTGATTCACCATGTAAGTACAGGTATTAAGTTGCAGTGTGCTCACAGGTATATTGAACTTCAGGATCTGTGGTATTTTCACGGCGGGGACCGTATGATCAAACTCTAGGTCTACACAGAGCTGAGGATGCTTTTGACTTACAGCAGCCCAGAGCGCTTCTGAGATAACAGGGATATACTTGTCCAGGCGCTCACAGAATATGTCTAAATAGATGAAAGGTGCTCTTTCTGGCTTGATCAATTCCATAAAAACATCGTCAGACAAGCTGGCGTAGTAAACCCCCAAGGTCGAGAGTTTGGGACATGCTCTGAGAACTTTCCTAATGGTATCAGGTGCCACGTTGCATACCAGGGTGTGGTTGTTGATGAACAAACTGCGTAAGTTTGGGTTGCTGGTGGCTAAGAGTTCAACAAGTTCATCATCAAGAGTAAAGGGCATTTTTCGAAAATCGATGTGCTGAAGATCCGTCTGGTTCTTCGTGTCGCATATATTCCGTATGCTCTGCAGGATGTCTTGGCCAGAGTAGAAGTACGGGTTCTCCCCATGGCACACAACGCACAGTTGCCGCAGTTTGTGATTCTCTTTTGCCAACGCATCTAAGACGCGTTTGACATTCTTCCGGTTGATCTCCTTGGACTGGTCAAACACAATCTTCAGGTGTTTGATTTGGCTGAGGAACCGCAGGAAGCTCTGCAGCATGCCTTCCTCATCCTCTAAATCACAGCTAGAAGGGTAATACAAACCATTACTCACCGTGGAAGCTGAACTGAGCAAGCATAGAGCAGATACTCTCCTTTACTAGTGTTTCTGTAACGGTTTACAGCTCCCTCAGAGGTTTCTTCTAATTTAAAGCCTGACAAGTCTGTGTAAGGTAGTGGYTGAATGCCGGGGAAGGAGTCAGGAGGTGAGACAAGTCAGCCTTCAGAAAGACCTATCAAAGTGACCTATTGAAGATGCTGGACCAGTCACCTCCAAATGTCTGAGCTTCCTTCTGCCTCATCTATTTCAGCTGTCAGCTTTTGACCGTAAGGATTGTCCCTTGCTACATCTCTGGATGGGAACGATCACAGTTCTGCATAAGCAGTAGGTGCCACGATGAGGATGGCTATTCAGTAACTCCTTGTCTCTTGCCATTTTTAAATTGCCTTTGCAGCAACTTAGCTAAGAAAGCAGTACTTTCCATAAAACCCAAATCACCAGCAGCTATTAAAAAAAACTCAACATGTAACATAACTTTCTCTATTACATAAGCAGGTACCAGTCACGTAAGACAGTATCATCACACATGGAAGTCACAACTAGTGTTAATAATATCACAGCAGAGCAGTGGAAATATTTGATAYGCAGCAAAAACGTAATGATCTAGTTTTGTCTGCAGAGATGTTCGGACGTTAGAAACACACTCCTCTTACCTGATCTCCGTGAAATGCCAAACAGAGCTAGAAGAAACAGCTGTGGCCCACTGTCTGCACACRTGGAAGACTGTATATCTATCTCGAAGAGAAAGATAATTGAAAATCTGGATGAGGATTTCTTCCGGGATGTAGTTCCATAGTCCTGGAGCTGAAGCAGGCATTTTGTTAATTCAGTCAGGTTTAAAAATGTTGAGAGCAACTTCCAAGACTGCAATTAATTTTCAAACATCCCTGTTCCAAAAAAAAGAGAGAGAGATGTATTAGGACTTATTTACCAGATCAAATCAATGTGACTAGAGGAGRTTTAAAAACTGAAATTTCACCAAATTTTGAAATTCAAAACAAAAATGGGGAAAATCTACTGGCTAATTATTTTGTACATTTTACCAGTCAAGCCCATGAAGCTGGATGGCGCTTTTTAAGAATTATAGATGTCATAGATCAAAGAGCTTTGGAAAAGAGCTTTGGAAGAAACTTTCTTTTCTGCAGCCTGCTTTTGCTATCCCGAGTAATAAAAACGCAGGGAAATTTTCTGCTAGTGCTGCACTGGTATTCAAAGCTGGAGGTGAATTTCTCAAACTGTGGAAAGAAACCTCTTTGCAAAATACAACCTCTGCACAGAAAACTTGTGCTACGCATGCAGTTTTTAGTGACTCTGAAACCAAAAGCTCACGGTGGAGACTGGCAGCTAAGTGACAGCGGTCCTCGCCTGTTATAAGGTGTGGCACTTGGAAAGAAAAGTTTTATTATTGTGACTCCACTATTTACCAATTACATTTATACACGTCAGACTTGGAAACTGAAGAGTATATTTGCTGGGAGTTATGATGCAAAGGAATAACCACATGGGAAGAAGTCTGAGGTTTGCAGCATCATAACACTACACAACATTTGCATAATCTTCTTTCATCTGTGTTGTAGCCACATTCTAGGTTTCTGCACAAATAAAAACACCAGCAGTGCATGTTTTTTCTGTCTTTCCATAAGCAAATGGGGGATTTAAAAACACGAGACCTTTAAAGTCTGCAAACACCTCCCTTCCTAGACTAGCGCGGTGGAAAGAGCCGAGCCTCAGCCCCGCACGCCTTCCCAAAACACCGTTTTGCAGTGTCACTCGTTACTTGGAAGGGGAGGTGGCCGCAGCGCAGCAGCCACGCTGCCCTGTCTACCACCCTCTCTGCTGATCGCGCATTTGCCAGGACACCCCAAACCAACTCTCACGCGTCCGATTCCCGTCGTTTTCGTTACGGTGTTTCTCCTTAGAGCCCCTGCGCGCCGAGTCCTGCGGAACGCGGCGCGGGGCCCCGGGCCGGCCGGGCGCGG
>NW_028185839.1:1345508-1417978 GCF_003343005.1 Rhea americana
CGGAGCGGAGCACGAGCTTTGCGCGCGGCTGCAGCGCGCTGGGACGCGCCTCGGGCCGCCCGTGCCCTGCGCCCGGAGCCGCCAGCGGACCGGCACCGCCGGGCGACGCTCGGGCCGGCCCGGGRGCCGCGAGCAGAGCCTTTCCCCCTTCCTCTTTCTCCTCCGGGAAAGGCCTGCGCTCCCGCAGCTCCCCTCAGCGCGGACCGCGTGATTCAGGGGTAATTTCCTGCATTTCCCAAACGAGCAGAAGGCTCCAAGCACCAGGCAAGAAGCCTGTAGTAAGGGAACAGTCTTTGCCCTGCTGAGTTTCATGTACTGATCAGGGTGGATCATACGTCCCAGAGCCCCCTTTGGCCATGCCGCAGAGGACAAAACGGTTCCTAGGGCCAGCTGTCACCTGGAGGACATCGCACGGGGGACAGCTGTGAGTCTGTACCACTGGAAGCCATCCCTGGAGGTCTGGCAGGCCCCAGCCGMCGAAGAGGGACACCTTCACACCTGCGGCCTGAAAGACGGAGGAAGAGGGGGACACAGCGTCCCGGCCAGCGGTCGGACTGCGGCAGCCCCTCGCCCAGCCGCCCAGGCAAGGCTGCAGGCTTTGAGCAACAGGCAGAAAGCAGGAAGGAAGGGCTGCCCCGAGGGGAAGAAGCTGATGGTGCGACAGAGGTGTAAGCAAGTAGTCAGGAAGAGTGGGCAGGACTTGAGCCTGGAGCAGGGCCAAAAGCCCMAAAATCACTCGTCGCCGTGATGTCACGGAGCGGCTCCCAGCGCAGCGCTGCGCTGCGTGGGAGCAGCTTCCAGGGGCTTGCACCGACCAGCTCGCGCACAAGTTAAAACGGCTCGTGCACAGCAAAAAGATGACGCGGCTGTGCCTGTCTCCTGCCGCTGTCGGCTCTGTGCTCCCCAGTAGCTGCAGCCTCAGTCCTGCATTGCCCAATCTAATACAACTTTCCCGTTCTTAGTTTTGGCAGGCTGAAGGGCTTTTTGGTTTGCCTTTGCCCTGGGAGCCGAGCTGGGTTCGCAGCAGGTGTAAGCGTTGCGCTGGCCGGCCAGCCAGGTACAGGCACAAAGAGAGCAAAGATGTGGGTGTACGTCTTTCCAGATGCTTTGCTGTAAAAGACCAGTGGTGAGAGAGGAATAATAAATGAACTAGTATGTAGTGTGAGGAGACAGCCCTGACCATCCTGCTTCACAAGTCACACACCACCAGTGCAGAGTCAGAGTCCCAGATGGAAACCTCCAAGCTTGTCCCATGAGCTGCGCAAAGGGTTCAGCTGCCAGAACTGCTCCCCTATGCCCTCCGAGCCCATGGCCTCAGGATCAGTCAAGGCCCACAGTGGCAGTGCCCGGAAAGGGCAGCCCTGCTGAGCCCTGTGCGACTTGAGGGGGCAGCATCTGGCTGTACAGCCTCCTCCTGCTTTATTAGGAGCAGGTTAGGAGACCATGGCTGACGCTGGCAGAGAGAAATTATGAGATTTCCTGCTTGCACAAGGCTCATAAGGCCCTGCTGCACTGGGGTTGCATGTCTGCTCTGCATTGCATTTTGTGCTGGTTCCTGCTTGAGATCTTTATGGTTTGCATCAGTTTCCCTGTATCATTTCTCATGCTGTGCCCTTGCTTTAAAGATCTTAGAGGCTCTGCATCTTGCTGACATGGATTAGTTTTGCTGGGAAAGCAGATTTTGACTCTAGAGCGTGCATGCTTMCCAACAGTTTGGTAGATGCAGAGTTTCTTTTTCAACAGTATGAAGACAGTAGTATCCCTGAATGGATATTTCAGCCTGGGCCAGCAGGATGGAGGTTAGGAAGGAATAAATCTTGCAACCTCTGTTCAGCTATGTCCTCTAGCAAGGAAAGCTCAGGCTTGTTTAAGCTAGCCTTGTTATCCAAAGTAGACAGCACTTTCCAAAAACCCAGGCCATAGGGCACTGTCTGTTAGAGTGCAAGATGTTTTCAGTGGCCATGGAGGTTACCGATGCTGCAGTCTAGAGAGATCTAAAACACCTTCTTTTTGATCTAAACTCTTGGAGAGAAATCTCAGTCTCATGGAAATCAACTTTCAAATTGCTTTCTACAGTCCTTGGTTCCAAAGTATATCCCAGCTGCATCCTGACTGTGTTGCGGAGAAATTAGGCTGTGCACCTCCGTTGTCCGCCTTTCCTTCCCGTGCTGGCATGTGGGCAGGAAGGGAGCCATGAGGTACCGCAGCGCATCCTTTCAGCAAGGACAGTCAGGAGACCAGGAGCTCAGGCAAAAGGCCTCTGCCTGCAATAGGGTGCCAGCACCAGGACTGCTGGGTGCTCCTTGGAGCATCCTCAACATACATCTTCGAACTCTGCCGGCCCGGCTCTGCAGTCAGAGCCGTGAGGACCAAAACTCTTTGCTTCAGACTCTCTCTGGACTAGAAACAAATGGACTCCGGTGGAAAACGAAGGCAGAGCTGCCCGGTCTCAGGGACACTGTGTCTGGTTGTGCTGTGCTTTACAGAGTAACAGTAAACTCCTCAGAGGTTACATTTGCTTTAACAATATTACCACTTTCTCTAGGAAATAAGGGTAAATCTCTGTAATCCTGTCATGCTTATGCTTAGTGTTTGCTATGCTCACCTGGCATTAGTTCAGTTTTACTGTGGTCTCAACTCACCTCTGTGATTTGTAGGGTGCTGAAAATGGCAGGCAGCTCCGCTCCTTGGATTGGCAGTGCTTATCTCTTCCTCCAGTCGACATGCAAGACTATTGCTCTGCCTTCTCTTTACGAAAGCTCCCAGAAGAAATGTAGCATCTTCAAGGCTCTCAAGCTGGCGTTAGCAGGTACCATCCTCTCTGATGCTTTGTCACACTGAAGGGGGTTGTCTTACCTCTTCACACAGCCATGCCATGCCTTTCAGTAAGCCCACGGTCACTGGTAAGGGAGCCCGGTGCTCACGGTGAGGGGGACAGCCTCACAAACTCAGGCTGTACCTAGGAGACAGAATGGCCGTGGTTTTGTGTGTCCTAATCCACTGCAGTTTCAAAGGAGCCCTGAGGCTCAAGCTGTGATTTGAGTTTGGGCACATAACTGGGTGCAAAACCTTCGCTGTCATTTATGCTCTCCCTTGCAGCATGTATGTTGTCAGCTATTACACTTCAGTTAATGTTCACCTGCTAAGGTGAACACTGTTGTAGCCCTCAGTTCTGTTCAAGCTGTGTGCCCGTTTTCCTGGGCAGAGAATTACTAATCCATCTGGATTGGTTAGGGCCATGAGAAGGTTCCTCTCTGCTCTTCACTACAGTGTAACTGTAACCCTTGTGTAGCAAAAGTGTCTTGTGTAGACAGACTGGAATCTCTCTTCAAAGTGAGACCTCAAGTCCCTGCATTCCTGTCACATTTGCAGATGACAGCAAATTGGGGGCACGAGTAGACATGGTCAAGGAGAGGGCTGCCATTCAGAGAGACTTAGGCAAGCTAGAGGAGTGGACCAACAGGAATCTCATGAAATTCAGCAAAGACAAACGCGAAGTCCTGTCTCTGGGAAAGAAGGACTCCCTGCAACAATACAGGCTGGGGATGGTCCGGCTGGACAGCTGCTCTTCTGAAAAGGACCTGGAGATCTTGGTACACAGCAAGCTGAACAAGAACCAGCTGTGTGCTCAGGCACCAAAGACAGAGAGCAGTATCCCAGGCTGTGTTAACAGCCAAGCAGATCGAGGGAAGTGATGATCCCCCTCTGCTCAGGGCTCTTCAGACCACACCTAGAATTTTGCATCCAGCTTTGGGCCCTCCAATATAGGAAAGACATTGATAGAGTGGAGCAAGTTCAGCAGAGGGCCACCATGCTGGTTGAGGGCTGGAGCGCTCGGCCTCTGAGGAGAGGCTGAGGGAGCTGGGCTTGCTCAGCCTGGAGGAGAGGCAGCTTTGTGGTGGGGCTGCGCGCAGCCGCGAAGGCCTCTGAGGAGGTCAGCAGGACGGAGCCAGGCTCTTCACAGTAGYGCATGGGGCAGGAGGAGAGACAGCAGGCATAAATGGAAACAGGAGGGGTCACAAGAGATATAAGGAAAGCTTTTTTCCCCATAAGGGACAGGTAGCCAGGTAGCTGTCCAGAGAAATTGTGCGGTTTCTGTCCTTGGAGGTTTTCAAGACCAGCCTGGATAAAGCCCCGTGCAGCCTGGTCTGGCCTCTGAGTTGACTCTGCTGTGCATGGGAGGTTGGGCAAAAGCTTCCTGAGGTTCTTTCCAGCTTGAATTAYCCTATGAATTAACGAATTTTGTGAATGCTTGTTTAATCTCATTTAYGTGCGGGGGCGGGGTGGAGATTGTAATTGGTAAAAAAAAAAAAAATTAATTTCTGTCTTAATACCTCCAGAGAAACATAATTTCTTCTTGGAGAACTCTATTTCTAAAGTGAGTGAATAAAGCCAATCAATTGGAAGTTTTTTTCCAATAATACACAGGTACAATTACATTAGCTTCAGCTGTACGTAACCCTATTTACATCAAAAGAGGATCTGAGATACAAATAGCCATAAAACTATCCATTTCTCTGTCTACCCTTGCCCCAAGCTGACTGCAGAATAATAGTGTTTGAAGAGGTTATTTTCTCTTCAATTTTTTTTGAATTTTATTTACCTAGAACAGCTATCGCTCTGTTCTTTACTAGTCATACAACTGAGCCTATATTGCTTAATTAGGTTTGTGCAACTATACTGTCATTTCTTCTGGCACTCACCAGTATAGCAAAGTTTGTCAGTTCATCCAGTACGGGCCGGCTCATTTTACAGCTTCATCCAAAGGTGTACAACGGCAGAAGGCCCAACACAGTTGTCTAATCAGGCCCCATTTATGCCTGCTTTGTGTCACTGGGACAGAATTCCTGTTCAAACGTTTAAAGAAAAGCCCACCAACARTGCTAAATCCTACCCTGTTCATTCAGACCTAAAAGGGAACTGAAATCTGAAGATGTGGAAAGTCTCATGAGGAAATGAATACAAAGTCTTCTCTTTTGAGGTGGTGTTTCAGCTGGTGTGTATACCCTTTCATACAAGTTTCCATGTTTTTACAGCTTTTCTCTCCCCACCCCTCTCCCATCCTCTTATGCAAGTCTTTGCTTAATTASCACTCAGGAGAAATGAAGCATGAAGGAGGCAATAGAAACAGAAGGACCTTTCTGATCAGCAGCAGTTAATTAAAACTGGTCCATGTCCCATTTACCCATTTGAGCTGAACCAGACTTTCTGATGCAACCCGAACTCTGTAAACCCTGTAAAGACACTGTTAGATCACATACTCTTAAAGGCTAAGTCACTATCCCAGCTAATATGGTGCAGACAGGTCTCCTTTGCCCTGGGATTCTCCTCACGTGGCCAAATAATGCAACAAAGTAGATTTTTAAAAAAATACCTGGTTTAGTGCCAGTTTGTGCTGGTACATCTATACAGACCTGTGCAGCAGCAGGCAAAGAGATTCATTCAGGTCTGGAAATGGGACAACCCTGCTAGCACTGCGCTGTGCCTTGTCCTCCGTGGTCCTTCCCAAGGGTCCAGCGCCAGCAGAGCTTCAGCACCTCCTCATGTATCTCTCTGTTTTACAGTGTCAGCCTTCCACAGGCCTCTGCTGCTGCAAAAATAGAAAAACACATGCTTTTATTTTTGTCATCGTTATGTAAAATTGCAGTGGAGACAAGGTCAACGTGCACAGCTAATCAAAATTCGACTTACCTGGCAGAAGGAAGAACGACGGCCTGGCCACTTTCTGTTGCCCGTTCCTCTGGTGCTCCCCCAGCACTGGGGTTAATTAGGGGGTACATCCCTGCTTTGTCCCTGCTTCGATTTTACTGTCAATTATTTCTCAGTGCAAAATGGCTTAAAAGAATCGAGGCCCAATCTCTCAAGCGACCTAAATTCCAGCCCTGTTGCTAGGTCTAGCCTGTGCCACCGGTGAGGACTGCTGAAAGCTGGGAGCCAGCCAGAAGCGAGCTCCAGTCAGGGCGACGGGGAGGGAGTGTTGGTCTCCCTCCGAGACCTCTGTCACTGCATAAAATCACGAGGACTTGTGCTTTTCCAGTCACAGGGCCTGGTATCTSGCTGAGCACTGAGCTGAACTCTGCGTTTTCATCCGTAAAACTTTGCTGTGCTGCCAAGCAGTGTGATTTATATATGCAGTTATTCAGAGAGCCCTTGTGATGCCGACAATATGAGCAATAGCATCTTGTTCCAGGTGTTTGAGTCCAGGTAACAGTGAAAACTGCTAGTGACATACAACTATGTTCCTAAAGCTTTCTTCTGATGAAAAGTATATACTTTGCTGCAACAAAACACTCGAAACAGGGGTCGGTTCAACGGAGCTTTTTGTTTTGGGAATTTTATTTTGAACTTTTGACACAGTCAGTTTTATGATTGGACACCTGACTTTGAGTTTTCCATGTTAAACAATTTGCCTTCAATATTTCCTTTCTTGTTACTCACCTAATGATCCCCAGTCAAAATGAAACTTTTCCAGGCTGTTCAAATCAGATGTTTTGATTGACCTGGCTATGTTTCTATTTCAGTTTTCCCAAGATTTCTGAGATTTATTTATTTTTTATTCCCTAGGAGAATTCCATGTTTTTTTCCGTAGCTGCCTATAAATTAACCAGTCTATTTTTGTCTCCTCTCTACTAACACAACAGCTATGTCTGTATGTCCAAAGCTGCATGTCCCAGAAAGGAACTACTAGGGCAGCCTTTCTGACRACGCGTCTCCAGCGCGGGTTAGAGGAGCTGGGGCTCGAGCTGGGAGCTGACACTCGGGACACCTAGGAGGGAGCTGGTGCTAGCGGCAAAGCCCTCTCGGAGAACTCCCTTTTTCATCCCCCTAGAGGTCAGATTAGCTAATTCRTAGCTGGATTCCACAGTTGTCTCACTGGTTTAATGTAACCGTTTCTCTCCCAGAGTTGGAACCATGTGCAAAGTTACCGGCCGCTGCAAACCGCAGCACTGGCCCCTGCAGGATTTATCGGAAATGAGGACAAATTCTGTACTTTGCAGCTATGCRCTTAGTGCAGACTCGAGCAGCCTTGCTCCAGGCAGCACTGATTCAGCTCAGCCACTACTCCGGCCTCACAGCACTCTAGTTTGCACAGCACACTTTACAATAGACTTAGAGGGTCTTTCTCAGTTGCAAAGACCAAACTACCCCCTTTGTTCATGAACTGKAACTTAAAATCTCCCCCAGCCAACTCTGTTCTGGGATAATTACCTGGGCTGTGGTACCCAACAGCTTCCGTTTAAGGCTGAAACCAGACTTCATGGTGATTCAGAGCAGCAAAAACTTAACCCTTTCCTCTTGGTTTTACATACAGGCTTTTCATCCCAGAAGATCTTATCACAGAGAGAAGACAATTCACAAGCTACCCCATTGCAGGCTTGGTGGTGGATGGGAGTGGGTCTGGGTTCTCTCTCTCGTGCCTGGATAGTGACTCTGCTCACTTCTCCCTGCCAGACTCCACCGGCAGCCTGAATGGCGTGGACATGCTCAAAGTGCACTGCAGCCACCCACACCTGATAATCCAGCTCAAGTTCTGCAAGCAGGAGAACTGCCGCCGCTTCCTGCAGAGTTACCGGGAGGGAGCGCTCCAGGAGTCTCTCCAGAATCACCTGCAGCTCTCCTTGGCCGTGAGCACGGTGCCTCTCAAAATGGAGCTGAAGGCGGGCAGTGAGCACCTCGACAACATGCTGAAGGATGAGGACTTCTGTGTAGAGTGCATCTACAAAGAAAAGGTGAATGGGAGAGGGAGGGGGGCCATGCTGTAGTGAAGCACAGCAGCGGAGGACCTAGAAGAGTGGGTACAAATCCTGCTCTGCCGCCACCATGTACTGGCGTGTCAGCTTCTCTGTCCTTCAGTTCTCAACTCTAACATGGAGAAACAGCCCTGTTCTTCCCCAGAAAAGACCTGTGCGCTTTTCTGAAACACCCACAGAAATTCCTAAAATGGCAGAGATTCTGCTGAACCACTGAACTCCCTGTGCTTAACAATTAGTGCTGCTATCACCCTAAGCTGAGAGATTACCATCCTGCCCCTTTTGCAGAAGGTGTCGGTGAGAGCACAAGCAAGAGTCCCTTGGTACTCCCGTGAGCCAGGCAGAGGAGACAGCAGTCTGGGGTGGGTCGGTCACTACCTGGCACCTTCCTCCCTGCTCCGAGAGTAGCAATAGTAACTGCACCCACAAGCGAGTGCAAGTGCAAACACCCTGCCCGTTATGCCAGCAGCTTGTGACAAAGCAGGGACATTGAGCATCTGCTGCCAGCAGGAGGCAGCTGCTGTTCTGGAGGCAAAGACTCCCTCGGGGCAACATCTAATGTCTAACTCATCTCTCACTTACACACTGGCTCGCTAATCCTGCTGGCAACAACAGTGGGATCTCGTTCATCTCACCACAAAACTGACACATTTAACACGAGTAAACTGTTTGCCTTTCTCCTCTCCTTTTGGCTGCCCTTCAGATCTTTGATTCACCTGGAACTGACAATACCTCACATCCTGGGTTCCTGCTTGATGGTCCTGAGAAGTAGGTAGCCATTGGCTACTTAGGAAGGTTAGGCACAAGAGCAYGTTTTTGCGGGCTGTTTTTCTGCAAGTGCAGAGAATGAAGCAAAATGGAAACCATTCAGCCCGGAACTAAGCACCATGTGATACCACATACCCCATCAACTTCTGCCTGCTGCTCCCTTCCTCTGCTGAGTTAGCTGGCTGGCCAAAGGAGACGGGCTTACTCTCTGTTCCCCAAAATGGACTCGGTCTGACCTCTGCCTAATGAAGCAACAGACAGAAAGATCACAAGATGGTATGGTGGTCACTGAGTAAGGACAGTGCTAGGCACTAGCCTATTGCATGTGGTCTAAATGGTAGACTGAGTCAGAGCGCTTGCCAGGTTTGACTTCCCATGTGCTTTGACCCGCTTCTTTAACCCCTTTCTCATTACCTGCTTTGGGGAAATTGGGCTAGTTTTCTCCTGGTTAGTGAGAAAAGCTGGCTCAGAGAAGATCCAAGAAGCATTAGGAACAGCAAAAATTCAGCAACGGAGGGGGGCAGGCAGAGAAAAAAGMAGCAGCAGGAGCTGCCTGCTTTGGAGGTCGTAAGTTGTTAGGTCAGGTCACCCTATTTGTTGGGTCTGATGCTCATGTGGAGTAAATCAGAGAAGCCACACTGACCGTGATGCACCGTAATTCTTAGAGAGGGCTGCTGAAAATAACTGACTATTAGCAGTTTCCTGCAACTGGTAAGCAGTCATTGATGCATATAGGCAAAACAAGAGAGGGAGATTGCCTATTTCGCATCACATCACTGACTCCAGGCCAGAGCAACTCTGTTAGATTATCTCATTTGACAAGTTTATASCACAAGCTGCAGGAGTGTCATTGCTCCTCTCGTGACGTCGTCACCTTAAGGTGCACTAAAAACGTGCCTTCCAGCAAAGCATCTATGGCTTTGTGAGATGGTGAGCGTGGCACAAACCACTGATGCTGTTTGCATTACAGCCCGACCGCCTGAGGGACGAGGAAATCACAGAGCTGGAGGAGTGTCTCAAGAGCCTGGTTCTTCAGCAGAACATCAACAGCAGTATGGCTGCAAAAGACTGCATGTCTCTGAACCCCCCATCTCTACCTTACTCTTCTGAAGGCAGCTCCCTTTCCCCAGAAGTCACCTTCATCTTCCAGGAACAACGGTTTGGTGAGTAGCTAGAACCGAGCCGTCACAGTCCTTGGTCCTCCTTGCCTCAAAGTCCAAAAGGCAGGAGGATTAAGGTGACTACGTAATAGGATCTACCTCACAAAAGTTGAGGATTTCCAAAGGAATTGCGATAGCACCAGGTTATTGCCACAGTGTTTCAGAATAGGCCTCAGTCTGTTTTCTTTCTGGAGTGGAGCAGAAAGAAGAAGCAGAAGAGTGCTTCAGAGACCGTGTCCCGTCCAGGTTCCTCACACTATGAAACTCCTGAGGGCTGATCACAGCAACGATCTGGCTGGTTTTGTAAACTGCATTTTCTATGCCCACAGAGCACACAGATCTGTGTGTGCGACACCCTGCCCACAGGGGCCGATCCCTTTAGCTTCACTGCTCTCACACTCCTGTTCTAGACTCWGCAGCGCTGCCCTGGTCTTAAACACCAGAGGACAGAGAGAACAGTTCCACAACTAGGCGTGTTACTCTGTGGCTGCTGAGGAGGCTCTGTGCTCTTCAGYACACGGAGCAAATCGTGGAACGGCCCAGGCTGCATTGCATCGGCCATAAAATCCCTGTGTTTTAACTGCCCTCTGTTCCCTTCCAGCCAACAGAACGCTCACCCTAGACGACCATCAAAAGTTTGCCAAGCTCGTGTCGAAGAAATGGAAGCAAGTGGGTCGCTCGTTGCAAAAGAACTGCCGTGCCCTGCGTGATCCTGTTATTGATAACCTGGCCCTTGAATATGACCGAGAGGGACTATATGAGCAAGCCTATCAGCTGCTTCTCAGATTTATCCAGTCGGAAGGGAAGAAGGCCACAATAGCACGGCTGATAGCAGCCCTGGAAGAAAATGGTCTCACCAGCTTGTCTGAGGAGCTTCTGGGTCTCCATTCCAACAAGGACTCCTCCTAGAGCTCAAAGGGTGGGCAAATGGCATTTGCTAAGGGCTTTATTGCTTTGCATGAGACTGCTGCCAGTGTCCTGGGCACGTGCCCTGAAAATCACTGCAGGTTTCCTCATAGTTGGGAACGCCCAGGGGAAAGGCTCAGTGCTTGCAAAAGCCAGCATGGAGTATCAAAGTACTGCTCTGATGTTCTTTATCTCATTCTGATTCCAGAAGTTAACATTACCTTCCCATGAACTGGTGGGAGARGCTTTCAAACTGAATTCCTTCACGACTGAAATGTCTCAGTGAAGCAGCCAGACAGTTAAAAGAGCCCTAGAATAGGGTAGGAGAGAGGAGAATATCAACCCAAGGCTAACCTGTGATTGCAGTTCCACTGGTGTCTGCAAGGATGGTTGATACAGACTGCAAATCTGGTCCCATCTTGCCCTTATTTTGAAGGGAAGCAGGACTTCAGCTCCACAAGGAGTATGGTCCCATGGCATTTTAATTAAGCCATGCTAAGTCAGTGGTGTTGCAGTCTCATCTCTCCCAGTCCTGGTCCATGTCCTGTCCTCTCCCTTTCAGTAGCACTGGTGCTATCCCCAAAATGAAGGAAGCGTCTTTCTGCCAGTTTTGCTTTTGAGACCAGCACAGCAATACAGATCATAATTAGTTTAGGCTGCTGTGGAACTTGCCAGATTGCGACTGGAGACCTCTGTTTGTCAGCAAGCCATCTGGCCAAAGGTATTTTTTAGAAAACATCAGAAACTTGAAAATGACTTTTTTTTTTTTTAAGGCAAGAGGGTTTACTCTTGATTTTGCAAAAGTGATTTTTAAAGTACATAGCCTATTGTCTCATTTTTATAAAGAATATTTTAAGTTCTCAGGCTCTCGCCATTCATGTGCACAACATTCATATACAGGTATAAGGCAGCCACTTAGTGGTGAAAACTGTTAGCTTTTATATCATCTGTTAGTGCTCACAATGAGAAAGGCTTATTATTCAGCATCTACTTTCTGAGAAACTTTTTCACTGCTATTACTGTTTTATAGATGACTAAGCATGAATGATTTTTTTTAATGCAAACCTTGTGCATTTTATTCCTCCACAAGCAACTAGCACGTGTTTCCTCCGACTCAGAGATTCCCTCTCAAAAGTGCCATTAAGTGCTGGAGCTCCGGGCAACCTGTGTGGAAGATCAGCACCTTTAACAGCATTTGCAGGYGCCTTCATTGCACAGAGATGAAGAAAAAGGGTTTTCCAGTGATACTCCGTAGCAGAATTGTCTTGAGCACACAGCATGGATTAGGACAATAGCACTGGCTGTTTCATACCTTCTTTTCAGTGATCACTTGTCATCTCTGGCTGTATCTTAGATGCAATGAAAGCTCAATTCTGGTTTCAGGTGGGTTCCCTCCTGCTAAAACTGTTGGGATTTCTTTGTTTTTGTTTCCAAGTGTTGTCTGGCACAAACATAGTAGAGGCAGTCTTCAAAGAAGCCCTAGGACAAAATCAGATACATAAGAGGGTGAGTACGCAGCGTCATTTGCATTGATTTGGCACTTGGTTAGGTCTTGACTCTGAAATTATTTCCTTTGTATCTGGAGAATTTTACAGCAGTTTTACTCCAGTGTGCAAAGGTGAGGTAACCTACAACATGAAGGGCAGAAAGAAACACTCACAAAGGAAAACCCATTTGCAGAGACTCGTTGAAGAAATTAGCGGGACATCTTTACYCCTGACTTTAATGCGGTGAATGAAACTGGAGAGTTAATTGTTTGGGGAATCTACTTTGATATACCAGAAACTCAGCACTACGCCCGAGCCCCGAGAGCTGCAGTAGGTGCACTAGGGTGACTTCCCGGTGTCGTGCTGCTTGCTGTTGCCCGGAGGAKTGTGCTCGGGCAGCCTGCATTTCCCGTCTTGCTCTCCTCCTTGCCCGCAGGCYGTTAGTTGCACACATACTGCACTACTCAGTCGCCARAGACATGCAAGTGATACTCCCTTGYTACTATTTACACYGGTTAGCTCATGCCTAGTGTGTGAGATAGGCCACAGTTAACATCCGTGGACAATTTGGCCTCATCCCTTAACAGCTCTTCTCCATGTTTTAAGACACACCTGAGGGATTTCTTCTTTTTTTCTTTTTTTCTTTCTTTTCTTTTTTTGGAGCGAGGGAGGCAGAGGTCAGAGTCAAACACGCTACAGAACAGCAYGCATTATTAAAAGCAAATAAAAGCATTCACCAGTTGTGTATAAAAAACGAAACGGACAAAATATAAAGCAAACAGCAGAAACCAGACCAAAATGAATTTGCAGAGAGGGATCCAAGAGGGCTTTTTTGCGGTGCAGATTGTTTTTGTAGTTTTAGCACTGTTTCAAATTTGAAACGGGCTCCTTTCAGGCTGCCAGAGGGAATAAACGGTCTATCTGAACACAAATTGGAATGGCTTGTTTTGGCTCAGCCGAGCTGCAGCGTTCAAGTGGATAATAGCAAAGAGAAGAGCGAAAGTTAAAATTGCCACTGTATCTACTTTGACATGAGGCATCCGCTAGAATTAAACCTGAGTGAACATCTTGATTTAAACTGGTCGCAARGGAAAATATTAAACTGCCCTGGAGAGCAGATTCAGGGAAAGCTTGACTTAAGCCCTCTTAGATGCTTCTTAAAAATACACCAATTTACCTGGTTTACGAGGAGCCAGCACCATCACAGCAGGCTAACGAACAACAGTGATAGGAGAGGGGCCCTGTTGCAGCAGCTTCAGTTCTCACACACCATAACTGCCTCCGATGGACGAGAGTGTCATCCCAAAGCTCTGCTTGACTTAAAAAAAAAGAAAGGGTTTCAGCATTATTGATCTGAAAACACTTAAAAATGTGGAAACTGCTCCACGCAAAGGACTTTTCCCAATGTAAGGAAACGACGGGTTATTTTTCCCTGAATTATTAATTTTGACATTCATTTCAAAAYCTACTTCAGCACTGAGGGGACAGTCTATTGCCTGGGTCACCATGTGGATTAGCACGGAGTCCCCCCTCTGCAGCTCAGAAGGCACCTTAGAGCCTCCCTTGAGCCACACCACGACAGCTGCCACACCGACTCTGGAAACAGAAGCGGGCACTGTATACGCAGCAGCGAGCGACTTAAATTGCTGAGTTCGTTTAACTGAGGAATTCTTTTATAGCCGCGAACCTCTGATGTTTTACACCTTGAACCGAGGAAGTATTAGAATAGGAGTCAAGAGGGTTTCTTCAGTCTAACCCACACGCTTGGGGCGTGCACGTGGAGTCGGTGAGACACGCGGCTCCACACCAGACGAGGGTCTGGCCAGCTGTCTTCTAGGCTGAGATGGGCCCAAGCTTTGGACTTCTCTGGATTGAACTGAGYGAAGGGATTCGGCCACGCGTCTCCTATTTAAATCAGTAGGAGACGTGTGGTTAAGTCCCTTAGTCATCAGTGGAAAAATCCCTTGCTGACCTTCTAATTCCARATTTCCCTGATGTTCAGCATCAGGTCTGAATCAGCCATCTACAGCTATGGACTACAATGTCCTGTGTACTCAGGTCTAGGATATTCAACCTCTAAGGAATTATCTTTTGTGTAAGAAAGCACTTTGATTTATTTTTTCCAAACTTTTTATGAATAAACATATACTTTGATGAAAAGTGCCTCAGACTTTCTTTTTTAAACGTGAATGCAGTATTAAGCAGAGAGGGCTTCACTGAAGCTCTCACCGTGCCAGATGTCACCAGCTCCTAGAGAAGCATCGTCTGAAGGATGCCCAGCAGGATCCTGTCCAAAGTTACATGTGTTTCTACTGACACCCCAAGGTCAGTGCCTCTCCTGCAGGTCAATGGCTTTGATTACAAATTGAAACCAAGCTAAGCCACCAAATTTTTCAGTTTCCAGTTCCTGCTTTGATGAACCTTTTCAGCCAGCGTGGCCAGAAGCAGAGGTTTGTCCCAAACCCGACACCTGCCAGAGCTGCCCTCRTTTCTTCATGTTGTTTGTATACCTGTAATTCCTCCAGGCCCACGCCACCGCTGCAATACTGACGTGCCTTCCTACTCCTAATGCGCTTTCTCACAGCACCCTGCGGGGGCCAGGGAATGTGATTTGCCTTTTAGGTTGGGAAGCGACGAGCTAGGGCATTCAGTCTTTTTCAGCAAGTTTGCACAGGAAGTCACAGACTGACCAGAGAGAAATTTATTTTGCCATAAACTCAGCAGAGCAGTGTTTCATCCCAGATCACTGAAATCTCAGTGCAGTACTTTAAGACGCAAGCTCAGCCCTCCTTTATTTACTATAAAGCTGTATTTCTAACCACGTGGCTGGATGCCTTCAAGAACAGGACAACAGGGAGCAGGGCACACCAGTGAGACGGACAAACCCTTGTGCCAACAAACCGACCCATGGTGCACGGGGCAGTATCCCAGTCCTGCAAGATGGAGCRACATGCAACGGGACAAACCAAGGGCACTATTGCTGGCAGAGACATAAATGAATCATCCACGTGAACGTGAGTCTGGCAAGACCTTCGATGCCAAGCAACACGCCTGCACTGCCCGGGTAACTGCCCGCTGAGAGATGGAGCTGCACGGCCTCTCCTTTTCCACCCAGATTTGCTCCGCAGGTTGCCCGGGCAAGGCTGCCATGGCTCTCTGCCTGGCAGGGTGCTCTGGAGGAGGCTTCCTGAAACTACTTGTTCTGCTGTGGYCAAAAATCACCTTGGGTCCCCCTGGGCTGGAAGCTCAATAGTCAAACAGCAGCAAGTCGAGCGYCCAAGGTGAGACAGTGACCAAGCAGCAACGTCACCAAAATCCCCCTCCTCCGCCCCAACTTTCCAGGCTCCCTGCGGGAGCAGCCCCCGTGCGCAGGACAGGCAACACGCTGCGCTGGAAAGCCCCGTGTTCACCGCCACCAGCTGCAGCAAGCACAAGGGTAAGTAGGTCCCAAAACCTGGCTCGGTTTAAAACTTGGTGGAAAAATACCTGCTGCGCGACGCTGCACGGGACGGGGATGCTGGGGAGCAGTCGCCCTCTCTCCACGGCCGGACCTTTCATGCGGCAAAGCATCTGGGGACACCGCCGGGCTTGGACTCCATCCGCCTCCTTACGGAGGAGGAACGAAAAATAGCCTGGGGCGGCTGCTGCTGCTGCTGCTGCGCGCAGAAAGAAAAAAGTTCCCTTCGATGATCACCAGGAAAGCGCCAGGCTGAGGAACACGCGTGGCCGAGGGTTTTGGTCGGCTGCGGTATTTAGCAAGGAACGTTTCAAGCGGCTTCAGATCACAAGGGAATTGCTGTACCAGCCTGGAGCACCCAGACACAGGCTCTGCCGGCTGTTCGTTGCAAAGCTGCACTTCCTACAGCTTTACACGGTCACGCTGCGTTCAGTAAAGGAAAACGGGGGGGCTGAAATTAAAAACACATTAAAAAGTCACCGATACTTAAAAGAAGTTATCTTTACGTGATGTATGTTACACAGGGCTTTTCAAAAGTGACAGAGTAGATCGAGAATTGTTTTTACAAAAAGGTCAGAAAAATCAGTGCGTTTCCTGTTAAAAAAAATTGCCAGGGTAAAAGCATTGCCTTTTTTGTCGCTGTTCTTTTTAACCCGTAAAACGGCCCCCGGCTTTGCTGGGTCTGAGCACAGGCAGCGTCAACGGGCAGCCGGGAAGGCTCCAGCGCGGCCGAGCGCGGCCAGCCCCGCTCTGCCCCCGTCCCGGGAGCCCCCGGCGCGGGAACGTCCGTCTGTCCGCCCGTCCGTCCGTCCGGCGGGCGGCAGCCTCGGCGCGTCACGTGACGGCGCCCGGGAATTAACCCGGCTCCTTCCCACGGCGAGGAAGACGCGGTGGCGAGGGAGACGACGCCGCGTGGCGCGGAGCCCCCCGGGCGCCCCTCCTCGCGGGAAGGGCCCGCGGAGGCGGCGCGGCCCCGCTGAGCGAGGCTCCCGAGGAGCCTGAGGAATGCCGGACGCTAACGAGAGCCAGACGCGCCCGCTCGGCGGCCCGCGCGCGGGACGGGAACAGACGGGGCCGCGGGAGCCGCGTGAGTACCCGGCCCTCGCGGCCGAGGAGGGCGGGGGGCCGACCGGGGGCTCTTCCACCGCCGCGCTCCCGCCTCCCTTCCCGCGGGCGAGGGGCCGCGCAGCAGAGCGAGCGGCTCCGGCGCCCCGCGGCTGCCTCTGCTCGCCAACGCGTTAGGGAAGCGGCTCCTCTTCGGTAACGGGGCGCGCTGCTTCCCTCCGCGTTACGCTAGCGCCTGCTTCAAACAAAGCAACGCRGGAATTTTTAAGCCGCCAGTATGGCAAAAAGAGAAGGAAAAAAAAAGTTTAATTCTCACAAAATCAGAAGTTACTTATCGCAGTTTTTAAACAATTTCCAGGCAAATCCTGATAAACCTCGGGTATCGGCTCAAAATTAGTGGGGCAGTTTAGCGAACTCCCTGTTACATCTATGCCCACRCATAACAAGACACCCAGGTTGATGCATTTTAATTGCTGGGTTTTGGTGGCACAGAGGCAAATAAAGGGGCTGAGCAGAGGACGCAGGAGCTGCAGTGAGCGCTGCAGACCGAGGATCCAGCGCGGCTGTTTGCGTTTACACCACCTTTGCTAAGCTGCAAGTTCCCCCGCTCCCCCCTTATGGGGCTCAGGGGAGAAAAAAAAATAAATAAAGGYTTGCAGAAGAGGGGCAGGCCCCTCGTCGGGCAAGCAGCTGCACCGGGAGGGGCCTGTCTCCCCAAAACACGGCCTTTTGCTGGAGTCAGCAGCGGCCTAAAAGCAGCCGAGCCGTGCCACGCTGGTGGCTCGCAACCCACGCCGACCTGCAAAGCAGCTCCCGCGCCGTCCCCCCCTTCCGCCCGCCACGCAGCGAGCCTAAAAATCCGCAGTGCCTSGGCCTGTCGGGTTTTATGCTTCACAAAAGCTTCACCTGCCCAGATGAAAGCCAAAAGGAGGTAACCGCGGGCGGCCGTCCGGCCCGCGAGCGGCGTCGCACAGCCGAGGCCGAGCGAGCCGAGAGGAGACCGACAGGCTCGGCCGCGGCGCGGGGCAAGCCGGCTGCGGAGCTGGCGAAACCGCGCGTTTGGGGCCCGGTGCGGCCGGCCGGAGCAGCGAGAAACGGGGCATCCTGCCCTGCAGCAGCACGGATGTAACCCGCGCGCCGGTCCCGGCCCCAAAGCGGATCGGAGGGGGAAGCCGGGAGAGGTCCCTGGAGCGAGCGCCGTACCCGCGCTAGCGGCCGCGCGCCGGGACGCCCCGAGAGCTGGCTCCGGAGCGGSGCCGCCGGCGCGGCCGACCCGAGCGCACCGGGGGCGGCGGCCGTCCTCGCCCCGCGTTCGCTTCGCTTTGGACCAGGCTCCCAGCTCCCGGGAAAGCTCCTCCGCGCCGCTCAGCTCGTCCGATCCTACAGCACAGTCTCAGCTTGGCCGCAGGCTCTGCAGCTGCCGAGCACCCGAACGGCCTAAGCTGTTTTTCCTGGTCAGTCAGTCCAGCGACTGTTTTCGTTTCTCCATTTTTCTATGGACAACGTGCCAAGGGTGTCTCCGGCGTTAGAGCCTGGCATCTCCTCCAGACAGCGGGATCGGATCGTTCAACGCCGCTTTGCCATGGGGTAGCTCCAGACGAGACCTCGCCCCGAAGCCCCTCGATGCGGAGGGGCAGCAGTCGTCCTCGCATCAAAGCCGCTTAAACTTAGACGGGGGGGGGGGGGGGATAAAACCCAATACAAACAAGCAAATCCCGAGAAACCACGCAAGACTAAAATCCGTTTGCTGCGTAACGCTCAAACACAGAAAGGAAAGCGGGTTTCTGCCCCCTTAGTCGCAGGCACACCCACACCCAGCACCTTTTCTCCACTAAATACCCCAAAACYTGCTCAGACCTTTAAAGCCAAGTCGTTTCACGCGTGCTTTCTACGCGGACCAGCTGCAGGCGCGGGAGAGCGAAGCCGCCGCGGCTCCCCGCGGGCGCCCTGGGGAGCCCGCGCAGCCGTACGGTGCAAAACGGGCCCCAGGTCTCGCTCCGAGGAGAGCTGGGCCGGCCCGACTCGCCCGCGACGCTCGGCCCGGGCAAAAGCCCTCGCGCCAGCGCGGCGCTCCGGCTCCCTGCGCGAGGGCGGGAGGAGGACGGCAACTCACCGCCGCTCGAGCAGAGCGCAACGGTGTCYCCCCCCCGGCCCCGGCACACCCGCTGCGCTGGCGGGTGAGCTGTTCGCGAGCAGGAGGGGACGGTACGGAGGAGAGGGGGAGCCCGCACAACGCAGCCTCGCGCGGGGGCCRCGCCGGTGAATCGGAGCYYTGTTTCCTTCCCCGGCCGAAGCAGYGGGCGATAGGGACGAATAGGAAGGGYGGGAGCGGAGCAGCCTCTGCCAAGGCTGGCGGGGAGGCCCCGGGGAGCAAGCGCCGGGGCCCGGAGCCGGGCTTTAGCCAAGCCTGGCCCGGGAAGCGCTCCGCGGCTCCGCACGTTTCTGCTCAGGATTTCCACTGGTGAGGAGGGAGAGCCAACAGGGCGAGAGGAAGAAGACCCAGCAACCCAGTGTTTTAAATCACGGAGACTGCCTTCTGCAGGGCCCCGTGCCAGCAGCCCTGCTCCTCCCAGAGCCGCACGCTSTGCAAATATCGCGGCCTTGAAACGCAGCCAAGAGCCACATCGCAAGGAACTGCTCAGCCTGAGCCGCCGGGCTTGGCGCTCCRACGGGCCGGGGACTCAGCTTAGTCCAACAGCTGAACAGCCCAGAAATCATGGAAAATGCGAGCACTGGGGAGCAGATTTCCTCTAGGGAACCCAGAGGTCCTTTGTGCTTGCAGGATCCGAAGCACCAGGGCAGTAGGTGACGCCGGCACAAGAGCGTGTGGTTCTCCAGCGTGAGAGCCAGTCAGGGCCACTCTGGGCCAAGGGAGTGTTGTGAGACTGTCCAGCACAGTTCCCAGCGGTTTTGTTATGAGGAAGGCTCCAGTCCTCTGGGGACCTGCCCAGAAATCTTGGGAGTTCACAGGAAGATAGGAGCACCAGGGCGAGAGGGCCACAGCTTGAGCCAGGACACAAGGGTTTAATGCACATGGATTTAACGTGCAAAGACTTCATATGGAAAAAGCTTCTAGCTCTTCCGAGCACGTAGAGCTTTCAGAGGATCTCGTGACTCTCTGCCTCTGCTGGAGGCCACAAGCCCATTGGGGCCCACATCTGATCCTGTCTTACCCATAGGTTTGCTCAGCTTGGAACCAAGACCGAGCGTTAGGTATCAGGTTTCTTCCTTGGACTGAACTGATCCTTTGCTAGTAATGGTTTCTGGCCGCCCATTACACAATAAAATTCTGCTTCTTATTTTGTAGTGCATCACTTAATCGGCAGGGAGATAATTCTTCATCTCTTTTGAAGAGGCACTGGTATATTATGAACCAGTTTCTGCCCACAGAGCTTGCCTCCAGACCTTTACAGATCTGTCTTCTGTGGTGGCTGGGTTACATCCCAGCCTAGATCAGGAGATCCGTCTGCCCTCATCTGTGGAAGTCAAACGCGTGGAGAAATAAATCACCTCTTTTGCCTGGCACTCTGCTCTGGAAAGAAGTCCAGGGAACTTCTCAGAGAGCTGAAGCACTATTGCAGGAGAGTTTGGCCATAACAKTTTAGGAGAGACTCCAGACATGCTGTCAGGCGCTGACACTGGATCTGCGTGCAGCTGCTTTACAGACTGCTTGTCAAAAGGCGACTGTGCAATATAGCCTGCACCTGGGTTATCTTCACTGGTTTGCAGGGGACGATCAAGAGCCGTATGTCAGAGCATCTCCCGCGTTCAGAGCGCTCTGCACTCAGGCCCTGTCCTGGGACCTCAGGAGGAAAGCTCATCTGAGCCACACACACGGCCAGAAATCACTGTGCAGTAACCTCCGGTTCACAGCTAGATCCGGAGAGGAGTGTTTACCAMCTAGCCTGATTTAATTCAGTCTTCCTGGTATTTCCTGTTCCTAGAGAATGAGGGCAACTCTCTTCCACCCTGTCATCCAGGGGGAATACTTGCGCCGTTACTGCTATGGGGGAACAAGGCTTTGCGGCCGAGTTTCTGGCTGGGCTTTCCTCGCAGGGAACTGGCGGGCTTCCCTMGCCAACAACGAGTTCCTTGTTTTGGGATATGTCAGGAGATAAAGACTCAGCAGTGCTCGGATCCGCCCAGAGGAGCAGAGACTCCTAATTGCTGTACTTCAGCAAGGCTTGGGCTGCTAGGGCCCCTGGGTCAGCTCGCTCCAGCCGCACGCATCAGGGCAGCGCTCTCCTTCCCTCGGTCATGGGCCCAGCAGGAAGAGCGGACAAACACAGCCCTGTGCAACTGGAGAAGCAGCTGCATCAGCCGGGTAGTTCAGCCCGAGCTCCAGCAGCTTGTGTGCCAGCATAAGACAAGTCTTCTGAGCAGCCTCCCTCCCTGCAGACTAGCCCAAAGGGAGCTGGTTCAGCACTCAGCGTCGCCCAGGGGCCTCCCAGCCAGCTCCTGGTAGTGGTCGCAGGGTTGGCAGGCTTTGCCAAAGTCAGGGAGATCTGGCTGCCCTCGTAGCAGGGATGCCATTAAGCTTCCCATACTTTGGGTTCTTGGTCCAGCATGTGCTCATTTGATCAGGAGAGCTTTTCTCCATGGCATGTAGAAGGCAGGACTCAGGAGACCCAGAAGTCAAGCATTCTCCCTATGATCAAGAGCTCTGGGGCTCAGAGGGGAGGCCCAAGTGAGAGCTGGTAGGAACATCCAGTCACCAAAACCTAAATTACTGCAGACTTCTTGCTATCACCATCCTGGTTCGGTGGGATGAAGCTGGTCCAGGCATGTCTATTCTGCACAGTTGTGACGCAGGTTGGGCAAAACTTAAGTCATTATTAGTGCTACCAAGTTCTTGCAGGGACAGGGAGAGGAGGTAGAAAGGAACAGCAGCACAAGATCAGGAAGGGCTTGGAAATAGCATAAGGCCTGGGATTTATTCCTTCTGAGTGTACCAGGATGGAAAAATTGCTATAAACAAGGTGGGACAAGGACACAGGCTCAGTCAGCCCTGCTGCAGGCCAGAGCCCAACCACCAGCCCCACACACAGCCATGGTCACCACATTTTGGATTCCACCGTTGGGTGTTACAACCTGACTACAATTGCAGGAAAAAGGTTCAACCAACACAAATGAAGACAGATTTCCATAACCTCAAGCAGTGCCTGAAAACTCAGCTGTTGCTCTAGTCAGTCCCACCCTGAGCAAACGCACCACAGGAGAAGCCAGCAYGATTATCTTCTGTCAACCAAGATGTACGAAATCCCAAAAGATGAGAACAAAAAGCCAGCATCAAAACCTAGACCAGACCTTCAAGATTATTTCTGTTTTTCTGTTTTAACTGAACTCTCTAGGATCAATAAATGCACACTGGGAATCCAGGCTGCAGCCTGGAGCTTCCCATAGGGCAGCAGTTGTTGATGCTGCCTCCTCCCTGCTGTTTCCCTGTTCCAATTCCTTGCTCTCCAACACTTTGGCTGCAGGCCTCTCTATTCCTTATCCTCTGCACTGGCTCCCTTATTATTTAACTGTCTGCTGAACAGTTTTGCTAACGTGACACTTGTGGGATGGATTTCATTGTAGTTCAAGCAGAGACTGGGAAAGTGGCCTCACAGGAGAGCCATACCCATCGCCTTCAGAGGAACTAGAACGTCACGCTAGCAGCAAATAGTCTTGGTTGCAGGAAACCGCACGGAACAGCATCCAAATTCCCCAAAAGAAAGTTTCCACGTTTGCTGAATCTCACCTAGTCTCTTCTGAAGAGCAGCAAGAGCAGCTTTCTGTCATCTACCGTCAGCCCAGGACTGCAGGTAGGACAGCTGATATTTTAAAACCCCCCTGTCTATTCACCTTCACCCAAAATTTTTTGTGTTCCCTCGTGGGCTGCAAAAAGCTTTTCGAACAGATGCTGGTGGTGGATCCCCAACACTATCTTTAGCTCATTTTTACAGAGAAACAGAAGATGTACTCTATCAGCCATCACATCCCTGTKCACAGAGTGGCCCAGGGGACGTACACAACCCCTCCACTGCACCATCCAGACCTACCAGTCTCGGCTCCAGCTCCAGGGAGGCGAAACGGACCCAGGAAGTGAGCTGGAATGCTTCACAGGCGGCAGGAGAACAAGCTCAGCCGTGAACRACCCACGGCCACGCTCGGTGGGAACGCGCGCTCCCATCATCTGGGCTGCGACAAGCACACAGCAGAGCTTGTTGCTATGCTTAGTACCCTTGTTTGGTACACCACATTTCCATTTGTTTGGATATCGCAGCTGCTTTTCCTGAGGCTGAGTAGAGTTGAAGAGTCACTCTTCGAAACAAAGCAATCTGCCAGAATCATCAAGACCTCTCAACTGATTTCAGGAATAGGATCCAGAGATTTTTTCCCACATGGAAAAGTGTGAGCAGAAGCGGCACCTGCCAAGTAATGGGGATGTCTTGGTTGCTGCAAAAGGAGGACATTTTCAGGATCAACTTGAGCGTTCACATCATTCAGCTGAGAATGAAGGACTAGCAACTTTTTTTTTTTTTTTTTTTTTAATCAAACTTCTATATTTGTCATTAAACTGCTTTTATTTCAGCACTCTCTGGCCATATTTCAGAGTCCTTCTCTCAAACAAATGAAAACCAGGAGGAGGACTGGGCCCTCGGCCCATGTGTGTAACAATCCAGGTCTAATTCCCTCCGCTGGATGCTCACCAGGCTGCTGCGTGCAGCTCCGACCGCTCGGAGCTCGGGTGATTCATCGCCTCTTGGGCTGAGTAGGCTGAAGCACTGTTGGCCTCTCCGGCACGTTTCCTACGTACGGGCTCTCTCCTTGCTGCCACTCCGCAGAAGCGGGACCTCCTAGCCTGTTCCTACGGCTTGCTCAGCCCTCCAACCCTCTGGCGCGCKGGGTGTGAGCCTGACGGGCAGGCAGGCTCCCTGGGCGGTTGATGCAGGTGTACGCAGAGCAAAGGCACCACAACAGAATGACTCTTGGCTTAACAGCAAAAAAGCCATATAGCTTTAGACAAAAGACTGCTCAGCTCTGCTTCGGGCTGCCTTTGGAGCGTAAGAGTGCACGGAGACATCCAGATTTCCTCTCCAGCTCCTTCCACCCGCTGAGCCAGCTTCGCTCTGCCAGTCCCACCACTAACAAAGCGTCTCTTCTCTCCTCTCAGTTACGCTGGTTTTACACCTTCTGGCATCAGCACTAGGCTCCCTTGTTCCCRTGTCCTGTTCAGACTCGGTCTGTCTGGTTTCTCCATTCGGGCACTGCTATGTTGATCCCTGCCACAGGAATCATCAGGGAGCCAATGTGAAGAGYGACAACGGCCCAATTTTTCCTAGCTTGGAGAATGCCAGAGACTGCCCTGGCAGCTAACTCCACATCCACCAAGGCACTGATGATACAGCAATTTCATAACCTCAGCTACATTTCACAAGTTGGACAGAGATTCTGTGCATCATCACGGCCGCGTACGGAGCAGCCCAGCGAGCTGCCGGACAGCTGTGSTTCGGATGTAGCCATGCACTGAGAAGCTCTGCTGAGAAACACTCTGCTGGGCTCCAATCTCTCGTTTGGCATCAAATATTTTCTGCCCACTTTGATAGCCCTGGAATTTTTTTTTTCCCTGGTGTTGAGGGGGATGAATAACCCTCCTTGCTCTAGGAAATACTGGCATATCTGCCAGAATCATCAGTCTCTCTCTCTCTCTCTCTCTCTCGATTCAGGAACAGGACAGAGAGCTTTTTCCACACTGACAACCATGAATGATGCTGATACCGGTGCAACAATCAAGGGTGTTTTCTTCCAAAGGTAGAAGTATCCAATACGGCCTGGAAGATCCATAGAATTCAATCAAGGAGTCACTTCAAGGGCTCACAATTTCTTCTGAAGACTAGAGGTCTATATTCACCACTGAATGGCTTTATTTCAGGACAGAAATCATGATTTCAGGCTCTTTGCTTTCAATAAATGAAGACACAGAAGAAAATCTGGGCCATCAGCCCGGGCGTGTAACAATTAAGGGTTTTTCTTGGCTTTTCTGAGGGTGCTTCTTGCCAGACTCCAAGATGCTGGCTGGATAAATCTGTAAGTCACGGAAATGATGAGTTTCATGACACACACTTTTTCTTCCAAATCCTAGCCAACAAAATTAAACATAGTAAAGAGCCAAAACTTTTATCCAACTCCTTAATTACCATCTGGTGTCTGGCAGCTGAAATAAGATCAGACTTTTGAACAGAAAAGAAGAAAAAACGCTATTAAATGGAGAAAGAGATGAGACTTTATAAAAAGCACTTGAGGGCCTCAGCTCAACTGGACATGCACAAATCCAGCGCTGTCTGGATCAGCCCTGCAAGGGGCTGAGCATCTGCAGCTCCCTCGAGAAACACTGGGAACAGAACTGCTTAGCTTAGCTGCTTTGGTAGAGGAACAAAATCGCCTCAGTTATGGTTCCTGTGAGCTTTTTGGGACAAGTCCTCTTTATTGGGTACCCACTTGAAAAGCACTGTGCAAAAGATCTCACTCTCATAAGTAAGACTCAGGGCAGGAATTAATGGTTCAAGTTCAGCCACATGCTCTGGGTGTACTGAGTTGCCAGGACTATTCTTTTTRTATCCCTGGAGCTTCTGAATAATTTTTGAAGGTAACATGAGGGAAAGCCTGCCATAAACCTCATCTTGACTGATAAAGGGTAATTTATCACTAAACTGAACATAGCAGGTTGCCTCAGAGCACAGTAATCACGACTTGCCAAGTGTAATTTGCCCATRACAGATGTAAAACGCAAACTAATATTCCAAACACGTTGGAAAGGACTGTTTCAGAATGCCGAAAATCTCTATGAGCCAAGTCACATGGGAGAAAGCACACAAACAGGAAACAGCTTCTGCCTAATATTTGCATTTTCACAACCATCTACAAAAGACCAGGGAAAAAAGAAAACTCCACAGTCTCATAAGTAATATCAAAGCTATACTAGTTTTAAACACTGCCTGGCCTTGAAGAGAAGCAAAAAAAAAAAAAAAAAAAAAAAAAAAAAAAAAAAAAAAAAAAAAAAAAAAAAAAAAAAAAAAAAAAAAATCCAACAAACAGGGAAAACACAGCAAGTATTTGTATTCCTGACAGCAAGAAATCTGTTAGAGGTTAAAAAATGGCAAGAAAAAGTGGGCATGAGGAGAAGTACGGGGTTATCAGAAGGAAATGCAGGAAGTAATTTTAAATCTACTTGGAACAACGAATCTTACCAGTGAGCCATTTGCCACAATACAGTTTTCAATAATACTGGAGACAAAGTGGACCRGGTCAGTAAATATTTTAGACGAAACATTAAAGATACCATGTGATGGTGGGATACTCTGTTTCAAGAATAACTTAAAGACATGTTCAGTAGTAGTGAAAATGCAAAATATTTTTAAATGACCAGGTCCCAGTAATGCATCTAGGACGCTACTTTAATCCTTACTAATGACAGACTTGTCAGTCTAATTTTGAGCTTCAAAAAGATAATGCTAAGGCTGACATGAAAATTATGGTTAACAAACTAGTAGGTAATACAACCAACGCCAGTGCAAAAAGATTTATGAAGAACGGATGCCAAATTAAAGAGGGCCTTGCTTGAGGTGATACCCAAATTAGACTCACAACGAACAGTGTTCTCATAAAATAGTTCAGTGCCTCCAAGATAATCGATTCGGTAACACCACTGGTTGAGGCCAAAATTCATCCGTATGCTCTGTAAGCTCAGAACAGTTAATTAGAGGATTAATTTACCTAGGAAGCCACAAGTGCTGGCTTCTCCATCGTTTTCAGTGCTCCATCAGTGCTCCATCAGGTAAAGAGCGTGCCTGAAGTGAAGAGAGGCTGCAGTTCAACCAGGCGTCCTTGGCTCAAGGAGTTACGGGACAAGGTCTGCTCAACTAACTCCAACAAAAAGACAAACCAGACAACCGAAATACCTTAAAATCCAAGCGTCTACTAATACAGTATAGGCAAGATAGATCCGTAAATCACAATGTGACTGTTAAAAGCTGCCAGTGCTTAAATAAGAGCATACATAGGCACTCGTGGAAAATTTGTTTGGGTGAAACTGATCCTTTAAAATAATATTCTCAGGTAAGAACTGTAGAGGTTCATATCGCAACCTGCCTCRGTTCAGGTGGGGCTTAAATCGATAGATGTGCACTTCCCTGGGAGCCGGAGGGGCTGTCACCATCTCCGGTCCACCTAGCCACTGTGGGAAACAGCGCGGCTCCCCGTTCAGCGGGTTAAAGGATCTGCCTTTGCTGCAGCTACAGGCACACAACCGAGCCATTCCCTGACTCCCTGGACTGTTTTTAGATGCTGCTTTCTACCTTCTTAGAACTTTTTTTTTTTCCTTGCAGTTGAATTGACTGGATGAACCAGAAGATCTCTGGAAAAAGTGTAAGTGAGGAGCCAAATCTTGTTTCACAAGGTGGCTGCATCTCGCCTGTGAACAAGACACTCTTAACACTCCTCTCCGGACTGCGCGACTGCTTCTGCGTACGGGGATTTCTCCCGCTCCCTTCTCGCTCACTGATCAGCGGTGACTTGGCAGAGGCAAAACACCCGTGGTTACCAAACCTAACAACGAGGACACATTCCTTCCAACTTTATGTTTTGATTCAAAAAGGGTAAAAGCAGTAAGAAACAGTTAACGAGTTTCATAAATCCTAAGGGCCTGGGGGKTTGTTTCTTTTTTTTTTGTTGTTGTTTGTTTTTCTTTTTCGAGACTGGCACTGTCCTCCTCCCTTTTCTCAGGGTATCGGAATTTCTGAAAGAGCCGAATGTGCTCAGCAGAGGGGGGCGCGGGAGGAAGGGCTGATTTCACGTGGTATTTAAGGAGCTTTTTTCAGGACGTTGGATGACTCCGTAGTGAATTAACAGCCAACAAAGCCATAGAGCCAGAGCACTGGGATCAGATTTGCCACCCACGTGTCTTCTGGCAAGTCCCTTAGTGTATCTCTGTGTTGGCATGAGTAAAATGGTGATATCCCTATAGTTTGCTGGCTTTTTTTTTTTTAATGAGACTTTAATTAGTCTTACCTGCATGCTTCACAGTTGCTGAATCCTCTTTGCTGACTTGCAACACATTTATTTACAGATGGACATTGGCACCAGGCAGCTCAAACACGCATTTTAAGCCCCGGACACACYGTGGAGACAATGAAAGTGCGTCTCAAAGGGGATGCGATCTGCACCCTTTTCCTGGTGGTAGCACTTGGCTCTTTACTCTATTCCCAGCGAGAGCACCTAGCCCCAGCAGGAAACAAGGAGCTGACACATAAGAAACCTTCAGTAACACAGAGAATCTTCTCTGATCCCAAAGCACCTGGRAGACCTACGCCAGCAAAGGCAACAGTTCCCAGACCCCAAATAATTCCTATGGTTAAACGAGCAGAGGTGGCAAATGACAGGGTCCAAACTACAACTTCTCCACCATTGATTGATTCTACCTTCAACTTCAAGCATTATCTCCTAAACAAAGACAACAGGAACTTCAACCTTCTTATTAACCAGCCCAAGAAATGCAGGAAAATACCTGGAGGTCCCTTTCTGCTCATTGCTATCAAATCRGTGGTTGAAGACTTTGACAGACGTGAGATTGTCCGAAAGACTTGGGGTAGGGAGGGTTTGGTGAACCGGGAGCAAATTCAACGAGTTTTCCTCCTGGGAACACCAAAGAACAGGACAGCGTTAGCGACATGGGAGACCCTTATCCATCAGGAGAGTCAGGCATACAGGGACATTTTACTCTGGGACTTCATGGATACTTTCTTCAATTTGACSCTGAAGGAGATCCATTTCCTGAACTGGGCTGCTGAATTCTGCTCCAGTGTGAAATTYATTTTTAAAGGTGACGCTGATGTTTTCGTCAACGTAGAGAACATTGTTGACTTCCTTGAGAGACATGACCCCACTGAGGACCTCTTTGTTGGGGATATCATCTACAAYGCCCGCCCCATTCGTGTCCGAAAGAGTAAATACTATATCCCAGAGACCATGTATGGGCTAAGCATCTATCCAGCCTATGCAGGAGGAGGAGGTTTTTTACTGTCCAGCCGCACCATGAGGAAGCTCTCCAGAGCTTGCAAAGAGGTGGAACTCTTCCCCATTGATGATGTYTTTTTGGGCATGTGCTTACAGAGAATCAATCTCAAACCCATTTTGCATGAAGGATTCAAGACCTTTGGCATTGTTAAACCTTCTGCTGCCCCACATCTGCAGACATTTGACCCCTGTTTTTACAAAGATCTCATGGTAGTTCACAGTCTAAAAGTTGCTGAGATCTGGCTAATGTGGAATCTGCTCCACAGCCCTCGGCTTTCCTGTACTCAGAAGAAGCAGGTGAAGAAGCCTTTCCAGTGGAAAAACAAAGTTCAAACAGCAACACGGGCATCACTCTTCTGATCATGCAGGCAGACCAGAGCAGAAACACATGGCAAACCAGCTGTGCAAGGGAACCTAGAACTGTTGCAATCAAACAGACTTTAGAAGTATTTTAGTGTATCTTTCTTACTACATTAAGAGAACAGYACAAACTATTGTTGAAGTCTGCCAAAATTCCACATTTGCACACACATACCATACAGTAGGTGATTCTCTGTTAATGAGTCAAAATAATTTTAACAATAGCTTTAATTTATTATTATTTATTATACTTGCAGTAGTGCTTAGAGGGCCAATATATACAAAWGCATTATAAAATGCAAATCCTTAGAAATTTTTCAGTATTGTTAGGAATGTGACAAGAGAAAGACAGGGTAAGAGATCATGCCAAGGAGCACAAGGTTGGTTGTCAACTTGTTACCTTGATTAGAATAACTCAGATTCATTGAGAAATTACCAAACACCACAGTAACTAGCATAAAAGAAATCAGGTCTCCCCTGTGAATGCTCAAATCGAATTGCCACTGCCTGGTTGGTTCTCAAAAGAGATGCCTCAAAAGAAAAGAAAAGGAAAGAACAACTAACAGAGCTATTGAAAGAGGGTTGCAGTTAAGATGGACTACAAGAAAACAAACTGTAGGCAAGGGCTGGAGTGGCTGGTTGAGCAGAGGACAGGTAAGTAGGTAGCTGTGAAGGAGCAGAAGTCTAAAGGTCCTTTAGGAAAAGGATAAGAAAKAGTTTCAGCTCATCCCTCTTTATATCTTGTTTATTCATTATTCATAGCAGCACTTCAGTTCAAATACGTGTTCTGCTGACATATTGTCAGGACTCCAGAGGACCTACCTGCRGTGTTTTGGGGAGCTCAGGCTCTCTACGCTATGTACGCTGACCGGCACTCTCTGAAAACTCAAAGTCATCATCCAACAGCAATTGACCCCCCTCTCACCATCTAATCCAGATCTTAGGGAGGTTTGCATCTGGAGAGCTCTATTTTGGTCCTTTCTAGTGAGGGCAAAACCGTACAGAATCGCTGCTTATGTCACWTTTGGGGAGCTTCTCCAAACCAAAAGGAAACTTGTTGATGGACTGGGCTAGTTACTGCAGACTTGAGCACTCTTGCACTGTGTATGGTCAGCTACAAAGAGCAGCTAAGGCTTTTGAGATTGCTAAGTATGCAATGTGAAGGGTTAGGATATCCTTCGCACAAAAGGGCTTCCAAATATAAAAGCCTTTCTAAAGGCWTTGCAAAAAAGCAAAAACGCACAGCAATCTTTCTCTTGGTAGATGCCTTCCCGCATTTCAGTTACTGCCTGTAACTCAGTAGGCATTTTAAGCATAAGATAAGGACACYGGGTTTGTTTTTTTGTTTGGTTGTTTTTTTTTTCTCAGTTTTCTAAACTATGGTCAACACTTAAGCACTTAGATCTCACTCTAACGTTCCTCCTGCTCAGCTGTAGTTTGGGCTCAGCTCTCATTAACTATGCACAGCATGGAGGAAAAYAAGTTAGCAGTATCTATGGGTGTGAATAAYTAGAGGTATACAGCAATGCATTATCTTCATTTTGAGAGTTCAAGCCTTATGATAATGTATTTTCAGAGGTAGAAATTAAAGGACCATAGGGGATGTTTTCAGGACGGTAGCTTGCAATACAAAATGCTCATGGGAGCTTTACAAATAGCTCTGTGGGGTGTGGAAACGAGCCTTGCTGATGGAAAAAACACAGTCACTCTCTTGCCTGAAGATGCGCGACAGGCATGTATTTATGAGCTTGCACAGCAATGTATTATCTGTGATTAGTTTACAAGTTGGGAACTTATTTATACTGTAATTAAAAGTTAGCACATAAACATACGAGTCTGTTGAGTACATCTGCGTGCATGGCTTGCTAAGATGAACACACACGCCTTTTGCATGAGGACAGCAACATGAAAAGGACAGGTAGTGCACTGTTCTGGATAGCCTGGCGACTCCTTTCTTAGGATGGACTTAATTTAATGGTAACRACAGGAAAACAAACAAGGCTTACCTTATGTTTTCCTACAATGCAGTACCAAGTTCAGCTGTCTTTAYTAAGTAGATCTTCCCTTTGAGCCTGCAGTTATACCAAGTCTGGCTCCTCCCCCTGTAGTGTCTTCAGATCCGCAATCCACCTACAATATAGCATCAATGAGTGCGTTTTGTCCAAGAGCAAAGCTGCCRTTCAACATCCAGTTGTGCCGGCTCACACTCCGACGGCCAGCAGAAACAGAACTAGAGCAAACAATTCCCTCCGTTGCCTTAGTCTACGGAATAGTTCAATTTTTGCCAGTGAATACTAAATCTAATACATTCTTTTATTTGTCARCCTTTGCTACGTGGCCCATTTTAAGTGTGTGAAAAGCAAACATTGACTATTCCACGTTACCTCTCCAAGCAAAACAAAATTTGAAGGGTAAACACAAGCCTCACGAACTTGAGAAGTTTTGAAAGGGCTCAAGATGCATCCCAGAAAACCAAGCGCAGCCATTCTACGGAGAAACTCTAAGGGACTTCTGTTAACTCATTCAGTGCACCGGTTGGGGGTGCATTTCTCCCTTCTCCATTCTTTTGTTTATGGCTACAACCCTTGGTGAGGAAAGAACACGTTCAAGGCGTGCTACGTGGGTTCTAACGGCAGCAGGGCAAGCAAGCAGACTCCTCAAGACAGACAGACATCTGAAGCTAATACAGTTCAGTAGGTTTGACTGGATCTCAGAGACCTGTGCACACAAATTCTTTTCATACTATACGTAAGGAGCAGAATTTGGCCATTGTAATGAGCCCAGTCAACTTAAACCTCACGTTTGGCACCTCCAAATTTACAAAGTGGAACTGAATGTTAAGATTCATCATTAGGTCAGGTTCACCACCGACTTACAGATGTTTTAAAAAAAAAAAAAAAAGAGCGAGAGTGCGCACGCCAAAGACAGCGCTGAAGCAATTGAGCTTTAAAACCCTGTGCTTCCTGCCTGCAGTTTAGTTATTCATCTTTCTACAGCAGGTTCTCGGCAGCAAACCCCAATTACTAAAGCAAACGATACCAAATAGGACAGCTCAGAGAATTCACACTAGTCCAAATATTCGAACAGAGACTATTCTCCAGAGTGTGCTGAAAGCCCGTCAGACTGTGGGGGGAGATCTGCCCCCATGCCCCTCCGGTCTGATCTGAAGACCTGCTGAGCCCCTGAGCCGTATGTTTGGAGCTGGAGCTGCAGGCTCCCAGCAGCCCACTGCTGAAAATCYGCCCACTACGTTTCCCTAACTATGCTACTAACCCCCTATTGTAGCTCAGCAAAACCAGTAATATTTTAAAATTCGACTTGCTTTTCATGACTTCCTAGGCTTACAGCATACAAACTGCTAAGCTATTTTCATTCCTGGGCATAGCAAAACAGTAGAGTTTATRCAAACGGTAATAAGGAGGAACAAGAGGGGAAACTAAACAAAACCAAAGGATGAGATGACTCCTTCAAGCACAGCCAACAGCTCCCCCAGCAGTCCTGAACAGCCCGCTACCACCCCTCCGATCCACGCAAACCCAGCACGCGCATCTTCTGCGCCTTCCTTCCCGGCCCAGCCCCCTCCTTCGAGGAGCCCAGTCCGGAGTCTAGGCAAAAACCGCAAAACGTTCCAGGTGCTCAGCGGCTGTCTTGTGCCCAGGACACCTGATTGAGCTGGATGGGAATAAAACTGTGATATTAAGACAAATGCTCACAGAGGCAATAGGAGCAGAGGTGCAGAGCAGAGGGGGGGCAGAGCCTTTGCAGCCTCAATACTTCTAGATGAGGCAGAGCTACRGAGCAAGAAACAGGGTAAACGCAGGAAAACAGGATTAGCACCGGATGCGTGAGATGGAGTCAGCCAGGATACAGGGGAGGTGYGTGCTTAGCACAATTTGGGCACTAAGGTTGCAAGCTTCCAGCGTAGACACCTTTGAAGCTGCACTTTAAATCCACTTGGTTAAATTCTGCAGTCATTTAAAACTGAAATTTTTATCAGAGCAGATACTCCCTGGTTTGTAATGCTGCAAAATCCTGTATCAATTCAGTTTTTCCAAGGAAGAGCAGCCAAGGTGAAAACCGAATAAAGCAATTCAGGCTCTGTTTTCCTCACTTAGCCGACTGAACTGCACATTGCATAATCACGCAGGGCTTTTTGTGATGGGTATTTAAAATAAATGCTGCTCTGAAGGATATTAATAATGGAATGAAATTCATGCACCGATTGTAATCTGAGGTATAGGTTCAAAACGTTAAGATACTTCAAACACCAAGCATCCAAAATTATAATATGCAGTACTATCCAATGAATAAACCAGTAACATTTAAAGGGAAATGCATTAGGGCACGGAGGAGAAAGAGTTAGGTTAAAGCATTTAAAGTYTGGTCCAGCACAAAAGTTAATGTTACACCACCACCTTCAAAGCAGTAACCGATCTACTCGGTAAACTCCAGCTTACCTKTCCCGCTGTTTGAGGCAGTCAGCATCTGCAGACCACGAAAAGGAGCGAGTTCGCCTGCCTGRAAAACAAGCATCCCCGCAGAAGGAGCACAAGCCTTGGATGTCAGGTCTGGCAGCAAACCAGCTAGGGAATGGCTTTACTACTTACAGCTAAAGTCACCCGGGTACAGCAGGGGACGCGGCACTCGAATTCAACCCGAATCCTCCAAGTAACACGCCGCTCCCTGCGGAAACAAATAACCTTCGCAGATGCAGACATCACCAGGTAAATCCGTTACACGCCGGACTCGAACAGAGCTGTCCCAACTCACCAGCTCCCGCTCCTATCCTGACACTCGGAAGCGCTTCAGCAAGCTTCGCTTTCCATTTCCCTTATTTTGCTTCAGTTTTACCTTTTCTCTGAAGCATCCCGGGGCATAGCTAACACAAAAAGACCCAGACAGAATTAATTTCTATTTTACTCATTTCACAAACGCACATGGTGATCTTTTGCATCTCCTTGGCTATCAGGGCTTGCTAGTGGCACCTAGGGAAGAGGACGCCTTTGCGTTGTGCAACAGGATGAAGGAGGTAAAACAACACAAAAAAGGTGTTTATGAGAAAAAGGTCACATAAAACAATTGTGTCTGCAGAGCTAAAAYAGAAGAATGCTTTTTGCATCAAAACACTTATCACAAAATATTCTGACTTCAAAGAAGTGTAAAATGCAATTGGCCCACATGAAATTCTGCCATATTAGACATCCTGGTACTTGTCCAAATATTCTAAAGTAATCAAAACAGCTACAGCATGGACCTGRTATTTCTTTCAGAGCACCAGTCACGTAGTCTCACACACGCAAGTTTATTCTCATGTATTTGGAAGCACCAGCCAAACACAAAACCGTAACAAAAGTTCAGAGCTGCAAAGTTGCTCTGATATCCTGTAGGACCAGCCAGTCTGAAGTGGGCACCAAGACCCTAAGTCTCCCCTTGGAAAACATCAGTTGGAACCTAACCTTGAGCCAGACCCTGATTAACAAGCAATCACCACCTTGCTGTAATGCTGAGCTGTTCAAAAGATTTTGTTTTAAGCAATTTTGACGGGACTTCTGGAAGAGGAACAGGCACGAGTGTATGAATCAGTTTTAACACACTGCTCAACTATTCTATTTCAGCAAAAAAAAAAAATCTGTTTAGAATTAGAAGTAAAATGGTTCCTGGCAATAGAAAACTGGGTTTCCTTGACAGGAAGAACACTTTTGGACACAGATATTTCTAGTAGAAGTTTCTAGTACTGTACAGCAGCATTGATCTATGCAGCACTGCTTGTAATACCAACAGGAAGGGCATGAAGATCTTTTTTTTTTTAATGTAAGCAAACAAAACACCATGGAAAATATTGCTATATTCAAAACAGGCAGTCAGACATGCATATACACATTCRCAACCTGTATACAAAGTGAAAAGGCACACACCAAAAAGACTGTAGACACAAGGTACTTTATTAAAAGTGCAGTCGTACCTAACGTTGTATCAAAGGAGACAGTTTTATCACGTGAAACCAAAACGCTGGACCGGCGTACAGGTTGCAGCGCTGCAATATCTGTATTTTAGAAACACACAGGAGGGCCTAGGCCAAGGTGAGTTCTGACTCAGAGCAGACCTCTCCGTTGCTCGGGGAGGCAAAGGCAACGCGCCCTGCCCGGGGCGCGGGCAGAGCCGGAGCTGGCACGCCGCTCAGCACGCCTCCGTGAGAAACGGCAAGCCTTCGGCCGGACAGAACAGCCCCGTCCCGGCCCCGGCTTCCTGCCAAAAAGCCATCTTCTCGGTCTCTCCCAGGGCTCCTTTCYTCCCCGCGCTTTCCTCTCTCTAGTCTGGCGATACAAAACTGCCCCCAGTTCCACGCTTTCCATGCCAGCAGCTCCTCGAAAGACTCCACATCAGCCCCCCTTACGTATCTGCACACAACGGCTTGTCTCAGCTTCATCCAAATAGCAGCAAACGCATCAAAACCTCTCAGAGAAGCGACCACAGGCAGCTGCAGTTACRAAGGACGGGACGGGAAGCGCAGAAGAGCCGCACCGCGCTTAGCCTCCTCTTGCTCTTCAAGTCCTGCATCCCCCCTAAGTTAAATGCTTTGCCTTCAGCCCACCAGCAGTGGCCAAGATGCAAAGCTGCCTGTAACTGCTGCCTGTCAGAGGATCAAGGGACTGGTTTCAGCTGCAGGTCACATTTAACACGTCTCAGGCCTGGCCTAGGGAAGATCCCTCAAGCTGCCGATGAGCTCAAAGCAGAAAAGAGGTCTCAGACCGTCCCCCCAAAAACAGGGAAAGTGATTTCACTCCTTGCTAAYACAGCTCAGAGTATGCTGAAGGTGTCTTCAAAGACTTCTTCAGTCCAGCTGTATAGAGCAGCAAAGGATCTTCTTATATTTTAAAGAAAGGACAGATGTGTCATGATGCRCTTCTAACGGACAAAACCCTCTATCATTTTATAAGAAGAAATTCATTGGCAAATAGAAAGGCTGCATTTGGGAAGGACCCCATCATTTGAGTTATCTTATTCGTGGTAATACAACATACTGCTTTTTTCTTAGATACTGAGCAGTAATATTTTTAAACAAAGCAAGATTTCTCCCATGCCTCAGACTAATCTAAAGAACTATTTGGATTGTTAAGACAGCACGTTTAATTAACTACAGTATTTTGTTAGTTTTGACTCACCGGCGTTTTGTAAGTGAAGATGAGAGCCACTGAAGTTGTTAAATACCTTGGGTTAGCAGCTGGTGTTCTGTCCTTAGCCTGCAGGCTCATGCTATAGCGGCGGTCCTGGCCTCATCCTTTTGAGGAACACGATCAAATACGCCCGAGAACAGCATACTGGCAGGCGTGTGTATAGCCATTACTTGAATCATCCTGTCAAAACTTTATCTTCCCCTGCAGCTAATCCAGAGTTTTTATTAGAAAAGACTTGATCAACATTAGAATAATCAGCAGTATTGCTATCGCAGGTTAGTAACAAGCACATCACCTAAATTCAGAGGTCACAAATCTCTCCATGAGCAGTTTGAGCCTAATACGATGCCAGGTCAATAAATTCCGAACGTGAGGGCTGAGCTGAAGCATGGAGAGCTCAGTGTCTCGCCCAGGCTTGCACAGCCAACGCAAGARAAACGGGAACAGAAACAGGAGTCCCATTTCCTGTACCGAAAACTAACCTCTAAGTAAGCACTGAAAGCTACTTTAGGGAAAGCATTTCTGTTAAAATACCTTAAGGCACAAGCAARCAATATGAGAAACTACATTTGCTACACTTAGTACAGACATCTCTCTCATTGCTTTGTGCAATGCTCAAACTCTTGGAAGCTGGATCAATTTTAATGGAATAGCCAAAGGCTGACACTGGTGTAACCATCACATTTTAAAATACAAAAAAACAACTGCGTTACTTATCATATTTGTAAGACTCTTTCCCCATTTCAGGGCAAATATTTACAGCATGCTTCATTATATTTACAGCATGCTTCATTGTGTCTACTGTGGAACAGATTGCAGGTTAAGTTATTCTTTCTACTGCTTCTTTGGAGGACATGCTGTATTGGTTGTAGACAAGGAACACTGTTAAAGTGCTTTTAATATAATGTCTGAAAGACGGTAAAACCAAAAGGACTAACTGGTAAGGAAAAAAAAAAAAAAAAAAAAAAGGGGCAAGAACATCCATGATTTTATTACAAAGCACCCAGCAACTGTATTTAACACAAAAACAGTAACTGAGAGTCTCATTTTATTTTTCTTTCAGTGTACATGCTCATTATTGTTCCATTTAATTTACAGAAGGGCTATGTAAAATGAAATTAAAATTAGAGAGGAAACAAAAGGAAGATTGAGGCATAGAATTTTCTTAGCAAGCAATGATCACAGGAGACAGCACAGATTGAGCAGGGATTCAACAGGAGTGACACCTAGGGATAAAGGTAAACAATAACTTTTTCCTTATTCATTAGATTCTCAATGGGGCTTTGTTTGTTTGTTTGTTTTAGCAAAACAGTTTAGAATATCACAGTATACAGGAAGACTAAGAATGTCTCACACACACCACATTTATCCCTGCTACTGGTCCAGGATCCAAAACTGCAGTTAACATTCTATTTCCTATCTCTCATTCATTGATAAACTATACAGGATTACACTGTACATGGAGTTAAAATTACAAAAATGTCATATTTACAAAATCTGTACACACATAGTAAAACTCACAAAATTGTCATCTATGTATCACAAGTTGCTACACCAAAGTATTAAAAATGGGATAAAATTATACATTTCTCTTGTCCATTTTTTAAAAAGGGTTCAATATTTCAAAGACATACCACCTATTTCCCCCAAGTAAGACTGGTAAGAGAACTACAAACCCAAAGTATCCTCCTGGGATAAAACGTCACAAGCAGCATCTCCCAACTAGAAAGAAGCCTATATCCTGTTTGCTGGGGTGGGGTGTGCAGTTAGCATATATGTACAGAAATGGTGAAACTACAATAAGGATGTCTTTGGCTAAACCTTTGGCATTAAATTAAAATCATACATAAAAAGTCACAGAAAAGATTTTCTCAGAGAGAGAGGAGCTTGGGAATTTCTTTCTGATACACTGTTATATACAGCTTTTCTTTCTCTAAAGAAACGGGGTAGGAATAAAGGGTTTTGGAACAGATGCAAATGAGGCAACACTATTTCTTGTTCCAATTTTTCTGTACTAAGAAAAATTGTAGCAAATCTCTTCACTAAAATATAATTCAGTCATAGAAATATCCTCTTCCAGAATGTTTTTTTTTTTTGGAAGCTGCATACGAAAAGAATTAGTAAACCAGTCATGGCAGAAAAAAAATTGTTTCAGCACATCAAGTAAGTATTAGTGCAGGAAGGTGGATTAATTTGATCCACTGTATAAATAAGCTTTATGCGCAGCGTACATTAAATAACCACCACACCCCACTCACACCCAGTACACAGATGCTCCTCAGTGAAGATAAACGTTTATCAAGTAATTAAAGTGTATGTAGTGCAAATGTTACAACCAAGTATTATGCACATGCTACTTGCTTGGTTTAAAGTTACACAGAGATGTGGTGCCTGAAATCATGGACATATATACATCCTTGTCACACTTGGTACAATGTCCTAAGCCACAGAAATACCGATGTGTTTATATTTATATATACACACACACGTTTTTCTTAAAATGTGACCACCACATCAATACAGTAACACAAACAGACTAAAATCAATACCTGCTTCCAGATGCTCCAAGGCTCAGAAAGTTTGTGCTTCTAACTCTTGCAGTTATTACATGCCCCTCTTCCACTTCCCCTTCTGCCATCCCAGAAGGGCAGACAGTCTCTTCGGGTCTGTGCTGCACAGGATGAGGGCAACTGAGAGGAATAAACGACGGCACAGGCACCTAAGCTGCTTTTCTCCACCAACAGTTCCATGCCCCATGATGAAGGGTTGAGAGAATTTCCTCTCCACACTGCTCCTGGGTGGAAAGGCTTATTCAAAAAATCATAATGTGTTTTCCATATTATAAGTGGCAGCAAATCAAGGCACGCTGTACTAATTTTGTAGCATTTAGATTAGCTGACTTTGCAGGGGATGCTCACTGGGGAAGGTCCGATGTTCTCAACTGGCTGCTGGGCCTCGTTGGGCCATACAGAGTAACAGAAGCTATGTGATTATTCTGCATCACCTGCAAAAGGACRGCAGGGGAAAAGGGAAATTAAAAGAATCATACACCAAAAGGGAGCTCAAAAGAGTGAAAATGGCAAAAATGCAACTGATCTGCCCAAAAGAAGAAATCCCAATAACCAAAGAAAGCAACCAACAGAAAGGTCTTGGCTAGTTCCTATAACGATCTCTAGATTTCCAYGACACATTTTTAACATCAGCATGCCCCACAAGTACTCAGAGCTGCATGCATGCATCTCTTTCTAGTGCAAGTCCCAGAAGACAAACTGGAAATGCCAGCTTTAACATGCAAATGTACAACTCTAGAGAAGAGACTGGAAAGCTGCCCATTTCTGTCAATAATCCCTGAAAACACAGCCATTCTTGAGTGCTGGTTWTTGTTGAAATAGGAAAGAAGTGAATAAAAAAAATAGTAACAGCTAGCTCCTCATCATCTTCTCTTGCTCAGAAAATTTGAAACTTTTCTCCTAACCTCAAAGATCATTCGTTGCAGTCCAAAGCAAAAGGTTGATCCAAACGGGTTAGTGTTGTTCGGAGAGGATGACCTTAACAGAAAAAGGGGGGAAAAAAAGGGGTATGTGAGAATCAAAACTCTTGGGAAAGAACAAGCACTCATTAATACAGGGTAAACTAAAGCATCTTTTCATGCTAAATGCTTCTGACCAAAAAAAGAGTAAGCCCACATTATCCAACACCGCTGCTAGACTCCAAATGAGTCAGGTGGTTTTTTTTTTCTTAATGTCACAGAACAGCTATTAATACTTAGGAAGAAGTAATCAAAGTTACTAACGATCTCTACAGAATACTCTCTTCCCCGAACTTGGATAGGAAAAAATCCTGAATATAAACAGATATACAGAAAGAGAGGAGGATTATGTAAGTTATGACAAACTATTTTTGTGTAAGATCTTTGACTTTTCCATYTACTTTATTTCTCAGTCTTTCAAATATAATTACTACATGCTRTCTATTAATCCACTGGTTTCATCATATTAAAAAAAAAATACTTTGCAGGATACCAAAATGGAACAATCTAAATTTAATTAAACAATATTTTTCAATACTAATGTATCCCTTGTCTTTCAAATGTTTTGGCTACTTGTGGATTTATTTTTAAATTGCAGTGCTTAGTACCACAGGATCGACCCAAAACCTCCAAGAAGTCAAAAGGCAGAGACTCCTGCTGACTGAAACGGATTTTAGATCACAGCCTAAAAAAAAAGTCTAGAAAATATGTATCTTTTGGTATTTCTTTTAACTGACCAGTTTTTTAAATAGCCTGAGAATGGAGAAGATGCTGGTTGAACTATCTTTTACAAGACAGATGGAAAACAGAAGAGTGCTACGCACCATTGTTTCACCCCAGCTTTACCTTACACGGCTTCTGCTCACTAGCATAAAGCAGGAGTAACGCAAGGGGGAAACACAACAAACATAATTCCACAAAAATCAAACTCAGAATTATTACAAAAGCCTGACCAAAAAAAAACATTAGGTATTTCTGAAATTCATGCGGCATTTTCTCAGAACCCATGACTTAAATTTGTCCTAAGAGAGAATTACTGCAGAACCACYGCATACAAATCAAAGATTATAAAACAGTAACTCTGCAAACAAGTAATGCCTATTTTACCCAACAGCTAGCTCAGTGCCTGCAGAAATGGAGCAAATACGCATAATATTCTATCYTCAGCTAAAGACAACTGTACAGCAACCATGTATATATACAAAATCAAGACTGTAAACTCCTTCAGACAGATTACTATACATATTAGACACTGCCTTGTACGATGTTGTGTTGTGAAATCATGTATTATTCTAGTATAAATAATCTACACTATTTGTTACACAAACAGAAATTCTCATTTATATGCTGCTTAGTTCTCTCGATTTTACAGTTCAAGGAATTTTGGAAATGTTTTCATTCTGCATGTCAGCCTTTATTTCCTCAGAGCAGCGATCTTGTCTTACTAATGGACAGAAAGCCTGAAACTTTAACAGCAAAGACACTGTGTAAATCTCAATAGTATCTANAACACCCAAAACACACTCACATATACCCCTTTACTCTCCCTAAACTCATCCTCCTTTATCAGCTCAGGCCCTGCCAAGCAAAACAAAGAGAAATCTTCACCTGTGTAGTACCACTGGCTTCTCTACAGGGTGCCCCAGAAGGTCTTGAATACTGTCCCACTGTAAATATATCAAAGACTTTGTGTTAAAATGAGCCAGAGGAAAATCCTTTTCATCTAAGAGTCTCACGCACATCTTTGTCTGTGGCATGCTCACTTACAGAGTAATACAGGAGGTTGTACTTACAGAAGTATTTTGTGATTGGAGCCATACTCAGTAATGGAAACTTATCAAGGCTAGGAGATTCTCTGAGATTAATTCTCATTTTATGTCTCAAAATTGCTTTAACTCAGAAATGAATATAATTTCTGCGGTCCTATGCAGAAAACGTATGTGGGAAGTCTTGCAGCATTTCAAGGACACCTTACAAAATTTTCCAGCTATGGGAAACCTTAGCAAAATATCCTCTTACATACCTTTGCAGAGGGAAAGGCAGCATCACTGCTTCCCCTCACAATGGCCTTGGCTTGATTAAGCAGGCAAGCAGGAAAGAGAAAAGCTACACTATTTAATGATTAAGAATTTACAGCATTTTTCACCACTGTAAAAGGACATAATTAAAAGCTGCAATTTCACAAGCAAGATGGAAATAAGCCAAAGCACTGAAGGACAAAGTAATTCAGTCAAAAAAGAAAGGAAAAAAAATCACAGTGTTTGAGCTGCTGACTGCTTCCCCCCGCACCATAAAGTCTCCAAAATTCACCAGGACAAGTCCTAGTTTCCTAACCTCCACACAGCCAGCGTGGGAGCTCTCTCATTCAGCTTTTAGCATGCAGATGGCGAGCAGCTTACGCTTAGGCATTAGCACTGCTGTTGTCTGAACGGGGGYAGATAACCGGGGTCGAGTCTGTAGAAACTGACTGAACCAAATCTTCAAAATATTCCACATCATCGTGGGAGAAATCTGAGCACTGCAACACCTGAGTTTGTCTCACTACTCCCTGAGCAGTCAGGAATGAATAGCACTGTCTCACTGCTTTCCTTTGGCTTCCTAGGAGCCAGAACAGCACTGACCCTAGCTACACGTTAACTGAAAAGGCATCTCCAAATAAAACTTTCAAGAAATTTAACTTAACGCAACTCAAAATCATGTGGTGGCAACTGCCCTGCTGGGAATTTCATCCAGATGACATAAAGCTACAGTCTTCAAGAAGCCTCTGCAACGGAGGGATCTGCACTTGGCAGTGATGTTCTTGTGAGACCTGCCGCTGCCTGAAAAGKGTCCCATTATTTGGACCTTTCAGAAAAAAGTAGAAAGACATTGGACTTCTTGGTTAATTACTGCATGTCCTCAAGAACTATATTAAATAGAAAAGCTCCACGAAAATTCTGTTTAGAACTGTCTCTTACTGTTAACATTCAGCCACCACTACTACCACTTTCCCAAATACTTACTTTACTTTCTATTTCTACCTGCAGCTACCACGCCATACATGCAGTAATTTAGTTCACTAAGAGCGTGCAATGATGAATGCCTTCAATCCTTAGCATAATAAAATGTCCGAACCACAGAATACACTCCTATTAAATTCTGTCTTAATATCTCTATTTTAAATCAACATGGAACAACGCTATTTTTTCTTCAAACCACACTGCAAGTCTGGCATAGATCTGGTGGTTAAACCACTCAGTCCTGCAAAGACTTACCTTGCTGTATGTTGTACATGTTTCAGTCTGTGAATCAGCGCTATCTACGAAAGAAAAAACAGAAAAACAACTGTAATTCGTGCTTCAGCAGAAAAGTTTCCTGTATAATCCTTTATTTGGGTAGTTCAGATAGAGGGAGACGTACAAGCCTCGGATTGGTTCAGACACAAATTTACTGGCATTTACTAGCAAACAAAATTGTCAACAGCATTGACTAAACATCAGCTGACTTGATTAAACAAAGCAGCCTATTTACAACAACTTCTTATCCTGCGTGTAAGAATGCTTGAGGTATAATCTTACATATATGGATACTAGAGCAAAAGAAACTACATCTCTCTGCACTGAGTAAACCTGCCTAGCATAGACTTTCATCAAGATAGTAAGAYGTGCTACTCATGAAGTCCAAACACTGCTATGCTTGGAAAGGAGGCTGGCAAGACTGACAGCTTGAGAGTCAGGGCTGAAATTGGAAGCTTAGGCGGCGGGGAGGGGAAGAGGGGGAAGCTGAGAGTTTGGGAATAACAGTCCCCAGCATCATTCCTACGGGAAAAGATACCCAACCACTCTGTTAAACAACAAAAAGCTGCAGATGTGGACAGCACTGTATTTGGGCTCACAATCTTCAAAATGAATTGTTTGCTGGCAGTTTCCAGCACTGTTTTATAGATACTCTGGGAACTTCTGCATACTGAAAGCGTCTTCTCTGAAGCAGTRGGAATTAAGCGGGACATTAGAAGCCAAACTTAGCATACGGTCTTTACTTTGATTGGAAGTTTCTCTCTATTTTCCTCCTGGTTAATGAACACAATCTTTCTAGGGTGAAAGAGTCCAGTGTCCGTGCAGCTTAATGCTGACCACTAGTTTATTGTCTGAAACTGAATTACAGAAAGGAATAAGCAGAATTGCATCACGCACTGCCATCAGACAGAAGTTGGACTCTTTGTAAGTTTTGTTACATGTCCTGAACATAAGCTGCAGAACATAAAGGTCAATGAAAAGAAATCAGATACGTCCATCCATGGTGCTACTTGAGGTGAATAAAAATAATCAGGAATGAAAGCTTTTGAGCTATTGCAGAATAGCCTTAGGCAAAGGGATTTTAAAAGTGGGTAGACCTTCATGCTTATTCCGTTGGCTGAGCTATAAATCAATTTTCATGTAAGCATGTATACAGAGACACTCTTTTTCCTCATTTTTATTCATCCACATTGACATCCACAGGAGAACTACACTTTACGGAGRCAGCTGCTTTCACTGAAAATCACTCAAATTAAAGAGAGCATCCCTGGCCAAACCCTAGCAAGCATCCTGCTTTCCTGGTTACTTCAAGTACCTACCTTTCCAGGATACCTATTAACTCTTACACTGAAGAAGTCTACCTCGATCACAATAGTCTTCAATCAAACAGGGTTCCACATGCTTTGAGATCATGCACAGGCACAGAACTGGGTACATCTAAATACAYTGCTGAATCAGAGCTACTAGATAACATGAGAAATTGGGAGCAGCATACAACACCATTCTCTGAGCTTGGAGATTTCTAGCTGGACAGCTACATGCATTCTACAGCATGTAGAGCCAAAGCACTCTGGATGCTTATCTCAATTACATCACTTAAGTATCTCTAAGCCTTTTAAGAGTGAGAACAATGACAGCAGCACATCATTAAAGACTTTAGTAGTGGACTGGACCAGCTCAGACCAACATTGCCTTACAGATTTTGAGCCTCCAGGTACAAGGTAAAAAGCAGGTACCAAGCCTTCAGGTACAAAGCAGCGCAGCAGAACTACAGAAAATTAGCAATGTTGCAGCTGGAGATCCCTGTGGTCTAAGCAAATAATCAGGGTAGCATAACTAAAGTCAGAGAATTAGAGAACTCATGCTGAAGTATCTTTTCAGTTAAAAAAAAAAAACTCAACCCAAAAATGTCTCTTCTGCCCCAATGATCGTCACTACTAGCATCCTCTGATGACAAAGAGCGCATCCAAAATGAAAACTGCTATCTCCCTTTGTGCATTTTGTGTTGCATGCCCCCTGAAACAGGATGATAGAAGAACCACTCACCTCGTTTAATGACTAGTGGAATCTTGAATTCACACCGATGGTAGCTAGAAAGTGCAAAACAAAGCTATTAGAACACAGAAGAGCCAATATAAACTACATAGTGCAAACTCAGAATTCCTAATAACCAGTTTGATGAAAAGCCACATGAATAATGACATGAAAATGAGAGTCTCAATGTTAATGGATTAAGGAGAAAGATTCTAATGTTTTATTTTCCACATCGAAGAAGGCAGCAGCCTGGAAATGTTGCAACACCATTTTCTAAAGGATACAAGAGCTCCTTCAGCACAAATTACTCTGCTGGTACAYTGAGTGAACGGATGAAAGTTCAGGTTAGAAACAATAGTATAGATTTCTCTCTCGTTCTTTAATACTAATGCCAACTGCCTGAAAACAGGTTCTCTTTATTTAGGCATCCAATCACTTATTCCTTAGACAAGTCACATTCTTCCACTGAAGAGTTTATCTTTAAAAAGTATTGAAAACACTTTGGTCAGAAGCATGAGCACAAACTACGTCACTAACTGAAATAGTGTCAGGAAAAAAACAGTAGCCCTCTATCATCAAATGGACACTCTTGCTAATGCCACGTTTGCTTCTATAGCAAAAGAGTTTGCAGATTATAGTTGGACCAAGAACTACCTTACTTCATTTACTGCTTCAAGACATATTTGACAATATAAAGGCATTTAAAAGTAAAAAGAAAACAAGAATAAAAAGTGTCAGTGATGATTCCTGAAACCTCCACTGGCTGTCAGATACATCAACGACACTTGGAAAAAACTACAAAACCTCTATAAAGGGAACATAACATTTCCTTTTTACGTGTTTTTAAATCAAGTAATAATAATAAAAAAAAAAGATCAATTCTTTAGACTCACATGTTAAAGTTATAATGACCAGGATAATTTGTATGCAGGACAAATTTCTTCACCTTGTGAGTGTTTGCATCAAAGAGAATATCCTGTTGAAGAAAAAAAAATAGGAAGCAATTTGGAGAGAGGAAGGTGACTTTCCTCCAGTTAAGCTCAGCTTAGTTAGAATAGTGTATGTACATAGCAGTATGTATCCATCCAATAGGAACTGAACRTAACTATTAAAAGTAATACTTAAGAATGTGACTACTCCTAAATTAAAATAAATTTATAGTTCTTCCAGTATGCAACCACAGCTGCAATGTTTTATTTGCTAATGTTGGCTATTTTTCTGAGGGCTGGTCTTTCTGCTTATGGATTTACACTAATGCAGACTAAAGCAAAATAGCCGTAATACTACATTCAGGAGGGATATGACTGTTGAGCTACATCTCATAACTCTAACTAGTATAACTATAACTCATAACTAGTATTACAGGACACTTATCTGTCCTGTRAGACAGAAGCATGGATTTCAGAAATGAGAATTTGTATTTCTATGCATCTAGCATGGCAAAGAGAGAAAGCCTAGGAGAATGCCAAAGTATGAACATAAGAAGCCCTCTATCCACTGGTAGAGATGACGAAACACTACCGATGGAATTCGGAAGTGCTAGAGACAAGTCAGCACTGTTTCTCACATTCGGAGATTCCTGAGGCAACATGAGTTACACAGCCTTTCATACCCACAGCTTTTGGCACTCAAAGGACTGCTGTGCAGCTAAATCAAAGCCTTGAATGCATTTGTTTATGGAAGCTTCCCACTCACCACTCCAAGTGTGAAATAATTGAAGAAGTAGTCATTGCACTTCGATGGCACCTGCTTATGGGGAGAGGGCGAATGGATTTTCATCTGCAAGAAACATGTTTTTCAGATGTATTTTACAATCCTCACAAAGATTAATGCATGAACAATACTACTACTGTCAAATTGCCATGGTTTCATTTCATACTACAGCTCTTGTTTTAAAAACGTAAGATCCTGTGCTTCATGACAGGACCGTTAGCTGCTTGCAGCAGTATAACACACCGGCTTTTTCTTGTTTAGTTATCTAAAGTAAAAGGTTTACTCACATGTCGCTACACAAGAATATTAGSAAAGGGTTGAAACATATGCTGAAGTTACATTACATGAAATATGATTGTTAGAATTAAAGCATACTGACTTGCTAMAGCTTATTTGGATTCAGAATTGCTCCCGTTTTCATCAGTTTTTAAACAATGCAAATCACAGCAGGTGCTTTTTGTTTGTGGTGGTTTTTCCTCTCTCTCTTTTTTCTTTTTTTTTAATAGGTTTGCATTAATTTAATTTGAAAAGATTTTTCTAAACCAAATCATACAATGGTTCATCCTGGTTTATTATATGTCAAATGAAGTGACTGTAATTTGGGATTTATGAAAGCAACCTCATTGGCCTTGCAAAAGCCAAGCCCTGTAGTTAAACTGAGACAGCACTGAATAGAGAGATAGTCCTAAGCCTGAATGGATTTCCCTACCTTATCTTCGGACTTGTAGAAGACTTTGTGTGGAGACCCCAAAGTGCTCAGCACATCCTGGCATGAATCACCAAAGTACACACAGCGCTCAAATACCCGCATCTTGGCGTCGGCTAAAACACCCAGGCCACAACCTGAAAAACAAAAAACAACTTAACATTCTTATTTTGATCATCAGGAGATATATCAACAAACCTATAGCAGAAGTTTAACATTTCTCTGTTTATCATAAACGAAACAGCTGCATTCTTTTGACAACACTGCCAAACCAACAGTTCAAAAKAGTAAATACTTCTAACCAAAGTGTTGTACTTACTATGGCACAGATCCCCATCTTAACAGCCAACTTTAGCAATGCTATCTTCATTTCTTTGCCCTTCAGAAAAGTGTGACTTGTTTTCCTAGTCAGTCTCAACTTGATCAGCTAGTTATTAGCAGTAAGTACCAAGAATTACTCCTATCCTTAAAAAACCCCCCTGACTTTAATAACTAGAGATGCATTTCCAAAGCTATAAAGTGACACATAACCTAAGCATGCCCCCTGTAGTTAAAAGTAAAGCTCAAAAATTTGAATTCTTCATCCACATTAATTATATGAGACAAATCACATTCTTCTCTGGAGATTCCTRTAGCTTATTAAATCAACAGTAAGTGGTTTCATGTGTAAACAATGTTTGTTAGACTGAAGTGCTATTACATAGATGAACAGCTGACATACACTACTAGATGTCAAGAAACAAAAAGGTATTACAGTTTGTGACTATTTGCTTTCTGGAATGTGGCATCTTCATTTTCTAGAGGGCATGCACACACACACACACACACGTTACTGCAAAAGAAAGGATGTGCTCTAAATGCACATTCAGCTTCTCTCACTATGCGTGAGAGAAGCTCATGCAGCTATTTCCCAAATGAAATAATCAGAACAAAATCCCATTAAGACAYCCTTGATTTTTTTTTAAGCAAGATTTACTTCAAATTAATATACTTGCAGAGAAACTAGTGCTAGAACATGTGTATAATATGTTCTGCAGAGGAGCTTCTGCAAACTTTAGCATGGCAAGAACCTCACATGCTAAGACTGCCTGCTTGCAAGTTCTTACCTGAAAGTTAATATAATTATTTTATTTATTGCCAACATTTCATTAAAACTGCAGATACGCATGTTAACTAAGTGTGACACTCKACCTTAGAGGTGTCCAATTTTTCAAAATCTACTTTACTATGATGTTATAGCTTACTCCTTCCCTAGCACACATGGGTAAATGTTCCCTGTCCTAGGCAGCTCTCCATTATCTTCCTCTGAAAAGACAGAAGCAAAGTAACTTGAACACAACTGCTCCATTTTTGTTCACCATTTCGTATTCTTCATCTTAAATTTTGTACTTTTCCCCTTTTAACTTTTGCACACTTGAAAATTATTTCAAGTATTTCCTCCATATAGATAGTGCTAATAATCAGAATGGAAGCAGGGACTGCTAACGAAAATTATTTAAGAACAAGTATTTTTTTTCTTAATATTATCAACTCTCAAGTTACCATCACCAAATAAGGTTGCTTTGAAGGCAATATACCTTCCTCTAATAACTAAGGCCTGCTCGTCTCTGAAAGAACACACAAGTTACTTAYCAACTTCTGCCACTTCCAGCACCAACTCCTACAGCAAATGAACACTGAACTGAGCTTAAAACGTGAAGTCTAAGGTTACAGCATTTATGTTCTTGATSGCATTGCCCTTTTAAAGTCTTCTAGGGCTTATCCCCAAAATACTGATATCATACAGGTCACAAGAATTTCGAAACACGCACGTGAAGCCAAGTTTTTTATTATCTCTAGCCTTTTTGTGTGACGTACTTGCATGTGCTTTGTTCTATATATGTTACACACACACACACACATATATATACCTGGAGATAAATTCCACTGCTGTGAACAGACTCTGAACCTAGAACTATAAAAAAACCCCCCCACAGGCTATGACCCACAGGGACTTCTCCAGGCCTAGAGAAATGCCTCAGCAGACTCACTCATCCTCACAAGGGTGTCTTTTTTTTTGTTTTGTTTTGTTTTGTTTCTGATAACTCAAAATAAGGTACACACAAACCACAGAAATCATCCATAAGAGCATCATAAATATCCTCGCTTCACCAATACCTGCAGTGAGTAGGCGAAGCCGTAAACCTGAGGGTCCAGTTCCATCTCGCAGAACATCAACGTTCTCTGCATACACATTACCAAGAAAACAGCCGGGGGGCATCAACGGAGCCCTAAAACCAACCATTAAAAAAAAAAAAAARAAAAAAGAAAAAAAAAAAGCAGGACATTTACTATTAATGAAACAAGCAGCAAGTTTTAAAGACTCCAAGAAACTACAGAAAACATATCCAGCCTGTGGGTACTTGCTATGAAGATGTGTCATTTCGGACTGTTCTTACAGGAAAACGAAAGTTGCACAGTTTTAAAAAGGTGTCTATTCGTAGAACGAGATGCATCTCCCCAAAGCAGCAGAAAAGCCTTCCCCATGACCCTCTCACTGCACTTGGGAACGTATTATGTAACCCAAACTGCGAACGCAGCTTGTGCAGGTATACCACAAACAGCTCCGCAGCTTTACCGGGCACTCTTCCTTTTTAATTGAATTAGAATATTTGAGATAATTACAACAACAGCAAGAAAGGTATTTTCATTGAAGAGAACTGCTTTTTCRTGTGCCAGCTTATTTCCTTTAAAATTCACTTTTCCTATTCATGCAATTTCTCCTCTAAGTGAATGACATGAAGAACTGAAGCTTTGAGCTCACATCCACCCACTCACCCCTACTTCTGTGGGGGTTTCATGTGACAACTATCAGTGCATTTACTAAAACCCACAATTTCATGGCACAAACATTTTTGGAAGYGCACTATTTCTAATTAGGAGACAACGCTTGGGTAAACAAGGCTGTTGGTCATTACAGTTTATCCCCTCCTCCTGAAAAATTAACACAYCTGAGGATTACTGCTCCTGGCATTAAATCAATCATCTTCACATAAGCTACTACCTTATCAGCTTTGGTATTTCTAAGCTAAGAATCTTTTCTTTGAGTAAGGAATCCTGAAAACAATGTCTTTAGAAACAGCAAAGCATCAGGYGTTGTGCAATAGATTACTGCTTAGAAGAAGGAAGAATAAAATACCATATCAAACATTAACAACACTCAAATACAACTATTCCATAGTATTAAGGCACAACGATTTTCTCAGAATAGCGAGTTCAATCAGGAAATATATGCAAAATATTGTAGAGTATGCATATTCCTTAAGAYTGAAAATACACATTATTTTTGTACAGCAAGAGAGTTTAAGACTTTTGGCAAGACCTGCTATTGTATTCAAAGTACCGATACACCGCAAAATGACTACTTCCTACCACAAAGAGTTTGAACAGTCTAGGCAGAGATCATTAGAATAAAATAAAAATAGCTTAACTGTATCTCTTACTAGATTCTATTACCTTTCCTCCTTTACTTTACAAATTTATTTTCAGCTCAAACGAGTTAGTCTACTGCAGCTGAGTCAAGCTGATTTTATCACAACATACATCAAAATCATATTTAATTATAAGGTCTGAGGATAATGCCTACAGAACTTTGAAAGAGGTTAGTATCCAAAAGCATTCTGTACTGCCAAACATAAAAGACCCAAAGTGAACTATAAAACTAAATTTGTATGCAAAYATATGTAGCTTTTGAAAACCCCTACATAAGTGAAAAAAAAAAATGTGTTGTCAATAACTAAAAACCATGACCAGCTGTACGTACTTGGTATCCTGCAGGCTGTTTCCGTTGTAGATGTACATACGTTTCACAGTTGCACCATGCGGGATTTGCAGAGAAGCTAGACCRTGGGCAAAGTTAGGCTGTGGATACAAAATCATTCTGGCTGCATCACACACTGGATCACACACATCACATCAAAATATCACATCAGAAATACATATTCTGCTTACCAATACAGGTATGTCTAGCCATAAGCAAAAGGGGTGGGGGAAGACTTCTACAAGGTGTTTATTTTGCATTACACTTCTGGATTCCTAAGTTGGAGTGCTGCCTACCAAAAGGTGGCACTAGTCTGTCAGCTAGCCATGCGTGTACTAACACCTCAAGTTTTCTTTGTTTGAGCTCTGCAGACTAGCAACACAAGTTGACTAGATGTGAAAGTACTCATACTGGTATGCTGTAGTCACAGTTCTGAAAAACAGGCCATCTCAAAGGCAGAACTTCCTTTTTCTCTTCCACTGCCCTGATTTCAGCCTTTCAGAACTTCTGTTGGTTTGGAAAAAAGCCTGGAAAATAAGTTTTCCACTCTCGTTATCACTTTCTTACATGTATTGTTTTGACTGCGATTTTAAGTGCTTCTCATCAAATAAAAGGAGTGCAAAAGAAGTCAGATTCTTTCTTGCAGCGTGATAAGAACCTGCCTCTCTTGGCTCTGAAGGCGACAGGACCTTTCGTCAACACCATCAACATACTTTGCTAGCTTTGGGTAGAAGAAGAACCTATTTTGCCACAAGCAACCCAACAAACKCAACATGTGCAAAGCATTGTCCTGATTTACCTTAGCTTGACCTCATGTAAGCTAAACGTGAAAAAATATTCTTAGAAAAAGACTAACCCAGAAAATGACAGACTTCCGTTGCTGTAGGTGTTAAGGGAGGAACCTCCAATACTGATCAAATCTAGGGTTGCCCTGAATTTAATCTTCTTTATGAACCCATCCACAACACAAACACCTTCAACACATGCACAAATACAGGAGTCTGACTTTAGACTACTTTTAAAAACAGTTAGATCTTAGAACAGAAATTTTCTCCAGCTTCATGAAAGTGCCTAATATGTAATTTCTTAACAGAGAAAGTCTGAGCAGGATATTCTTGTCACCTGCAGTTTGTTACCAATTACATCAAAACCCAAAAGCTTTCTTCAGAGTTTTTTTTCATGTACGCAACACAGATTAGACTGCTTTGCTAATTAATTTTGCCTTCTTGTATGAGTCTCTCTAAACAGAAAAACTTTGACATCTTCAAATTTCACTYAAGTATTCAGCCTTTCCTAAGTGTCCTCTCTAGAAGGCCCCACAAATAGTCCTCTTCCCCATGGACTGTTTTGTACTACTCCGTYTTCTAAACTATGCTATTTCTATCCATTTAAAATGTTGTGGAGAATTTTGTCTTTCACTGTGGAAACATTTCTACTAATTTCATGTACATGACTTGATGAAAGACTTTCAGAATACAAATCAAATTTCTGTACTATTCTGGCAGCTATAAAGAACTGAATTATCTCTAAAGAACTGAATTATCTCTGAGAACAACAGTATGTTGCTCTCTAGGCATGCTTGTAATAAGCTTTTGCAACTACCTCCAAGTGTTTCCCTAGGAAGCAGGTACCAAAACAAGACACACCACTCTGCAATGGCTAAAATTGGCTCTAGAAATTTTATTTTAGCAGCTTTTCAATTGCTTAGTATAACAACTGGTTTTGTTAGCAACTCAGGCATTTCATTTGTAAAAATCATTGAACTCTTGCACAAAAAGCATCTACTCCCTGTTGGTACAGTGTTTTTATTTGGCTTAGTGTTAGGTTCCAACTTACCTTCTGACATTTCTGATTCATCTTCATTACAGCTAATTAGTAGCTTTTTTTAAGATACCTCTTCTCTCACATGTCAAAATGTAACTTCTAAAACACTAGGCTACGTCATAAGAACTACATTGGTTGTTTTCTCCTAGTTTTAGGTCTTTATATGCTCCTCTTACTACTAATACCATACTGCATGCATTTTTACATAAGTGTGGATAATACAGCAGAGTATTTCCAACCTCACACAAAAGAGGTTATACATATGCTTTTATTAGTATAAGGGGAAGTCACAGAAGACCTGATCTTGCTTCCACTGCAATTTCACACAGTGCAGTAATACTTTCAATTATTCAGTAACTCATCCAAACATTTGGTGAAAATGCAAACAGGCATTACAAATAAAGCTCATTTTATTTGGCTTTCCAAAAGCACTCATACTGAAGGATACTTAACATGAAAAAATATTTCATGAACTCTGTCCTAATTTAGTTGTGTAATCACTTTGATGGGATACAAAAATAACTGATAAAAGAACAGTCTTCCATTAGCTTGCTTAATATTTCTGTATTTGTATAAAGAGAGCTCATATTTTAAGGCACACCTTTCAGAAGCAAAATTGCTGCTCCCAGTTCACGATGCAGATAAAATCTCTAAGCATTTGGCATCTGCTAAAAACAAAAACACTTTGGACTTTGAAATGCTTATGTAACACAAATAAGAGCACAACTGAGGAGTTAAATTCCTTCCAAATTACTAGTTTCTTTTGCTGGCAGGCGAGACACACTGTAGGTGATATTTTGCAAGTATCACAGAGCCAAAAAGACTATCTATTAACTAAGAATGATTCCTGACCTCGTACTTCGGAGTTTCAGTCCACGAGTCTAACTGAAAAGAAAACGACAGTCCTCTGAAATTGAGGTGAAAGAGTTGTTCAGCTGAATTATACACTGAAAAGGAAGAGAAAGGAAAAACAAAGTCACAAAAAAAAAACAGACAATGATTTCTCCATATGAGCTCTAACACTTTCATCGCTTCAATGGATTTGCCACATCTCAATATGAAAGAAGAATAGAATTACATGGGAAAATAAAAAGATTTGATTTTTTTTTTTGTTGATTTAATTTTATTTGTTGCAATAAAAACATAGCAATAACAGAAGCCTTAAACTCATCAAAATCAAGGGTGCCTATAGGCACCAATATGTCCCTGMAGATACAATTATACATGACACGATCAGTTATACCTCGGTATCACCAAAATAGCTAAAACAGCTGCTATTGCTACCAAACAGTTCTGTTCAGTGTTTCATAAAAACACTGCTATGATACTTACCAAAAAGTCTTTCAGTCTGCCGTGCCTACAGTGTTAACAAATTCACTATTTCAAACTAACGGGATGCCTGCTCCCGAGTGGGAGCTCACAGGTCGCTCCCTGCGCATGCTACCTCTTTCCCAAGCAGCGAGCTAGCTTGCATGCCCTGGATGCAACCGGCTGCTTTGCTGAGTGATACGCCACAAAAAGGGAAGGCCTCAGAAAGGCAGGTCCCAGGCTATTTTAATGATTACTTGAAACAGTATCACCAGAAACAAGCCGATTGGTCAGCCTTTACTAAGAACAGGGGCAAACTGAAACGCACASGCTTCTCGCTGTCACCCTATGCCACAAGATGCCCCAATTTACTGCAATAAATTGTACAACATCAGCTGTGATCAGGAACACAGGGCACCTCAGTCTTTATTCTAACAAGATAAAGCTTTGTGAGACTGCAGAATGCTTAACAGCAACTCCTTGAGCCTCGCATCCCAGACACAATTTTGGAATTGATGCTACCGAATTTCAACTTGTTACTGGGAGCTGTTGAGGGGAACAGAGTGTTCTTGTAACACACAGAAGCAAGTTCATTTGCAAAACAGCAGAGGCAAAAATAAAACCCAAAAAAACACAATAAAGAAACACTCAGGCAAGAGATGCTGCTTTCTTCTATTTTACCAGAAGAAATCTGTTCAGTATTTTCTACTGTTATTATTATTTTTTTTTAATATAAATCTTTAAGTAAAAAAATGCACTTTAGTGTTTATTACAGAGTGCCTCTTAAATGCTCAGCTTCAGAAATGTGTCACAAGAAATCTGGACAATGCCAGACTGCCCAGTATAGAAAACTAATGAAGGGAGGGAAAAAAAAATAAATCAATTAAAGAGTATTAAAGCCTGCTTCCAAACTGCTTGCACCTTCACACAGGCGGTCTGTCTACTTATCACTTGTTAGAAGTGCATTTGATACCCTCGTACACAAACCTGCTCTGATTCACGGCTGAGAAATAAGCATTAAGCTTTCAGACACCACTTGCCTTCTTCGCAGAATGTGCTGCCTAAGAGCATTTTCCGGGCTTGTCACTCAAAGGAAAATGTGTGGGGAGAGAAGTGTTTTGATCTGCAGGAAAATTACACAAATCTCTCTCATGTGATAAATTATGATGTATCTTTTTTTCCAAAGCCCATAGCCAGCTGGAGAAGTGTTTTTCCCCTAGTCATGCCAAGTGTGATATCTGATTATACAAACTGCATCAGTTCTCATCCCCTGAAATGTTTGTTGATGTTTAGACTTAAAGGGCAAGGAACGTTTTCAYCCCTAGGAAGTTCTCTCGCTTATCCCTCAAGACCGCACGTCACAACCACCGCCGTGAGCAGACACGACTGAACCACGCAGGCTTCGCGATTCACTGCACAGGTCCCCGCGGTATCATTCTCCCAAACACAGCGGACGGAGGCAGAAAGGTTACGTTCTCGCTGCTGAGCTCTGGGCGAGGTGGGACCCCGTGCCAGGAAGGGATAGTCTGCCCTGCAGGAGAGCAGCAGATGGGGACCAGCTGTGAGAGCAGGACGGGAAAAAGCCGCAGAAAGCAGCCAGCCTGCAGAAGAGCAGAGGCAGATCCAAAACTCAAGGCTAACTCATATCAAGTAAGAGACTTCTCTTGCACCCCAGAGGAGCTTGGGCAACCCTCCCTCCTCACCATGGCAGGACGGCTTACCTCAGGTATTTTACTAAGCTCTCTCAGCCAGTAGATCCAATTTTTCTGTTATAACAGTTGTTTTGTTCTTAATTTTATGTTCTAAGAAGGCATAATTTGAGAGACTGAGCACATAGCAGGCACACATTTTAAAGAAAACAAGCTATAGAGAAAAAAGGACAGCTCTGCCCAGGGCTGTGACCAGCTCAGGGCCCAGCTGCAGCCTGACAGTCAGAGACAGTCCTCCCTATCAGACTTGGTAAGGGATATTCTGCAGCAAAAAAAAAAAATATATATATATATAAAATTGAGTGCAACAAGACTGTTAAAAATCAACCCATCCTATGATTTCAGTTAAAACAAGAACTTCACGCTTAGCTGCACTGAGTTATCTTTTTCATTGGTAAGTAACTGTAGATGTTTTTTCTCCTATGTAACCTCAGCCCAATTYCATAGCCCTTATCCCCGCTGAACAGCACTCGGGCAAACAGCCACACTTACGGGGACTCAGGGCACGATTTCAACAGACCCACCGGCAAGAGCAAGCACTCCCCAGCGTGAGGTCAGTTACAGACTCACGGAAGGGAGATGGAAAAGTGGGAGGGAACGTTGGCTTTGATGGAGCTACTGACCTCAAGAGCAACCAAGCTTCAACCATGGGGTTCAGCTCTACCACAGAGRCGCGACCACGTTTCAGACCAACATTAGCTGGAATGTAATGAAGCTGGCTGGAAGTTCTCTGTTGATTCTTCTGATTTAAACCACTGATTTGGCAAAACCAGAACTGCCTGCTGAAGGTCAAAGATAAACTGCCTCCAACCTCTTGAAGTGGTTTGAAACTACAGTTTTATCCTGTCACAGGAAAGCTCTGCTATAATCACCTTGTTTTTTAAGTGAAAGACGACATCTTGCTTTGCAACTCTAGTGAGTGTAGTCACTGAGATTAAATGACACACCCTTCTAAACTTACAGGGCTTGGGTTTTTGCAGGGGGGAGGAAAAGATGAGCAGGTTTCAGGGGAGTGCCAGTATGGAGAAGAGAGTCCTACTTTCATTCATGAAAGCTGGACCTTTGGGACTTCTGTCACATTAAAGATGAGAAAAGTTTCGCTTCCCACCTTTCTCCCCTCTCTSAAATCAAATTTCTGTGTGACATGAAAACTTTGCCTTCATGTCTCCCAAATGCTGAAAACTATTTTAGAACTGTTTTAGAAAACAGAGAAAAGAGTTACCAAAACCTTGCATTGCATGATACAGCTGAAACTCGATTTATAATCATTGAACTGCTTCATACAAAGCATTTATTTAGGCTAAGAAGGCCATTAATGGAAGATACTGAATTTCAGTGAGGAAACTGAATGAGTACATGCTCTAGTGAAATGGTAATACAGGCCAACAGCTTAACAGATGTGTTTCATATTTGCATGTTATCAGATGAAAAGTTATGAAAACTATCATCAGATGAAGCAAGCATGCAAGTTTACTTAACTGAATATGACAAGCACACAAGATCTGGCAAACTCCACATGAGGGACACATGATACGTTTTATGTGCTTGCATACAATTTTATACAGTAATAAAACATGTTACTCCTATCATAACTAATGCTTACAGCTAGGTATGTATTTTTATCATTCATAATGTCACAATTTTGTGAGCACTTTCTCCCCTAGGTATTTGCAAATAAACCATAGTCACAGAACAACATAGAACTATAAAATGTCCGAGATACAGAACCACTTTTGCCCTATCTAAATTCTGCATAAGCTCCCATGTATCCTACTTCCATAACAACTACCTACAGACTTCAGAGTGTCCATCTAAGAAGAAAGCTTAAGATCATAACTGAAGCGAAACTTAAGGAGGATAATTCTGGTCCTTGGAGAATTATGGCTAGAAATCCTCCAACCTCAACTTATCTCAATCTGATCTTCAACTGCTACAGCAGGCTTTTAGGCCATATTACTTTTGCCACATGACCCTCCACAGTTAATAAATCCTGTTCTGTGAAGTGCAAGAGATYGCCTGCAGAGAACAGACACAAAGACGGGACATGCAATTGCCATCAATCATAAAGAAGGCCAGCCTATTTGGGATCAGCCTGCCTACTGCAAACRGACCGAGTTACTGTAAAAATGAAGAGGAAAAGATGCTCTAAAACGAGTATCTTGTCTAGATGGAGTTATGTCAGTTTTGTGACTCCACTTCTTGAAGGTTCCCAAGCAATTAAAGCATAAATACTCTCTTCTTGAAAGTTTCATGATTTGCTTAGTTTCATTGCCTGTCAAAACCCTGAAATAAACTGTTGTCACATATGAACAGGGAGCTTGAAGATTTCATAACAGGAAAAATGCAAGTGGTGAACAGCCAAGYGGCTTCTGCAAGAGTCAGTGTGAGTTCAATCAGGTTAAACAAACTTGCCCCAGTTCTGGATGTGCTGCACTTAGGCTGGCTCCACACCTCCCCAGTGCTCCCAGTAACAGAAAGGAGGTTCAGGGACACGCAAGCCAGTTACATACATGCTTAGACCGGATCCTGTCCTAGCAGTGGTATAACCACATTCTCAGAGCATGGAGCCAAGCAGACTGTCCTGGCTGGCTCTGCATGGAGATCAGCTCAAATGTCTCTAGGTTCAGGGTATACTTAATTCCCAAGGGCACTTGAGACCAGACCGTGCATAACAATGTGTAAAAACAATAGCAACAACAACAAAGCTCAGGATTTTCTGGGYACTGGTGCTTCAAAACAGATCATTAATGGTATCTGAGCATACCATTCTGTGGTTCAATGACTGTGTGCCTCAGTATTTCACTTAAAGAACACTACCATTCAATTCACAATACATTTGGTAAGATAACCCACCTATAAGGTGGTGATCATTCCAGAACACAATTTCAAATYATTTGACAACAGAAATCTCTACACATTTCTCTAGGGAGGCATAGAGGAAAAACTTTCTAGAAAAAAAGTCTATCAATCTAGGTATACTTTTGATTCTCAAAAATTTTGGCTTACCTCCTGGATGTGTTGCTCCAAATGACTGATCAATTTGTTCTATGGTAGGAGCGATTGCCTGAGAGTTAAAATGGACACCACTGGAAAAGAAAATAAATTAGTGTGCCTTAGAGTATTGAATAGATGCTACAAGTGTTTATGAATGGCAGTACTGCATTCAAATTAGAAAGTCTCCAAGTCTGAAGGGGAAGAATAAACTGACTAATAATCTAACCAAGTGCTATGTGCAAGAAAGGCATCTACTTTTTCTTTTCTTTTCTTTTTTTTTGACTATTAGATTGTTTTCTTAAGAAGAACAAAAAAAAATGAATTCAGGATTAATAAAAGTCACCGTAATGAAAGAGATGTCACAGGAGGTCTTAAATCACTTACCAATATTTTAACTTCACCTTAGTCAAGTCATAAACTTCAATCACCTGAAATACAGGAAATAGAAACATCACCATACTTCAAACATTTGTGAATCATAACAACAAAGGCAAACTCCTGCCCAAAGGCAAAATTAGCTAGTACCGCTTGATCGCCTTCCCCAAAGCAACTCTGCTAGACACATTGACAGAGTCAAAACTCTGAAAACCAACTCAGTAACTGCACATGTAAAAAAAACTGGAGAAGAACCAGGACTTCAGCACAGTACCTACAAATCTTTGCATCTGTGCACACTAGCAGCACTGATCTGCAGAAATTATCTTTCTACTAACATGTCAGCATCTTGATTTCTGCAAGGACTACTCTAAAGCAAATACAAAGGCAAGTAATAGCAATAGTTAGCTAATTAAAGGACTCYCTAATGAAAAAAATCAACCAGTAGTCCACTCCTTGGGTTGCTCTCTTTACACTGAAGAATACCTTTATGGGGAAGCAAGTCCTTGTGATGACCGCATTGTGTTTACACTTGCCAACTCTTTCTAAAGGAGAAGATGAACACAGCAAAACTAAGCAGTAATATTCTACTTCAATACTAGACAAAAACAACACTTAGCCACATCTCTAAGCACATGATGATCAAAAGAGCAGTCCACAAGGATTCAGAACAAGTCACAATATCTAGTTCTAGAGTTCATTAAGTATTTTACAAATTATTGAATATTCCAAAGAGCTCCTCTCACTACATTCAATCCTTTGTAWTAGATACCCTATTGCAAACTTCCATCTGAGACTGGTTTCAAGTGATTTCAATGCAACTCCACTACTGGATCCTGAGGTTAGACTGGGGAACCACCCAGACCATTCTTGGGAACTACCACGGTCAAACACAAGACTTCATCTACCCTGCATGTGTGTTCCCATATCAGCAGGAGAAGGAAAATATGCACAAGACATCATAACTCCTGTAAAGGAAAGGTAAAGAGCTTTTTCTTATTTGGATAATCCTCCAACACATCACTGACAGATTTAAAAGGCACTCAATCTTCAACTGGAATGTAARGTAGAATTCCCCAGGAAGCTTGCTACCAATGTGGCTTTAAAGCCTAAAAATACCACCAGCTAAAAAGGAAGGCTTGTTTCTGGGACATGTCTGGTAAATAACTGTATATAAAAATACTTGCAATGCTCAAACCGCTATATAAAAAAATTAACAGTTAATGGTACGCTGTTGACTCAAAATGTTAGAGGAGTTTTCTGAAGCACTTCTGGTTTGCTTAAGAAAGCCCACACACTTCAAGATACAGGCAACAAATTAACAGTTTGGCAAAGCCAAAATAAAGAGGAGCAAACAAATTTCTTCTTCTTAAATATATTTTGAATTATGTTTCTTAGGAAAAAAAAGTTATCTAGTTTTTTAATTCATATGTAGTTTGACATRTCCAGATTTCCTTTACTGCATAGTTTGCTAAAGAAAAGGCCAAATCTATGGAAAACTAGGAATGGTTTTACTTTTTTTTCCCCTTCAATTTAACACTGCATGTCCTTTCCTGACTCTCCCCCCACCGCTGATTGTGTTTCTGAAAATAGAGAAAAATCACCCCACATACAGAGCTCGCTTTGCTGCAACTATTAGAGAGTATCAGGTACTCTCCAGAATTTCTGCTGGAACACACCTGGCTAAAACACATGGCAGTGGCGGAACAGGACTGAAGAACAGAACAGGTTAACTAAGAATAGTATATTGCGCAAATAAGGTCCCACATGAGAAACACACTGACAGCAGCCAACAGGCACCGATTTGCCATGAACCCTCTTCCCACAACTCAGACTGAAGATCTATTCATGTCAACGTTTCTTTTTACTAACCACAAAGGCAGAGGGGGRAAAAAGCACAATTTAGCAAAATTTAAAATAGACAAAAGGCCTCATAACAGCCACGAAAGACAAACACACTGAAGAAATACTGCAGCAGACCAGAACATTGTGATAGGATTTATTTTTTAAACTACAGAAGCTACACTGATTTGAGTACTAGGGTGGCTCTTCCTAAGYGCACAGGAGCAAACAAGTGGGAAGGCTAAGGAATATTCAGCAATGCATCCACCACACAGCCAAAAGGCAGTTGGTCTAAATGAGTTAAAAACTGATGTTTTGCGACAATGGCCACCTCAATAATTACTGCTTAGTCCGACTCATAGAAATGTTCACTACTAACCACCACAACACAGTGAAATCTAACTCTTTCTCCTTCCCACCTGAGAGAGAATGTAGGCTGAAGAGATTATTGCTAAAATTTACAGTGAAATCATGCTTTTAAAACTTGGTCCAGGATTTATACTTTCATTTTTGTTTCACAGAGTAACATCTCTTGCATTATTTTGGCTACTGAAGGTAAGTAGAGAGACTATGCATGAGCCTCCTCCTCCTCCTGCAGAGGAGGGGTAGAACTTAAAGAAAAAAAAATCCTGCTATGGAGTTATGCCTGTGGCAGCTTCTCTGGGTCTGTAAGGCTTTCACTTGCAGCAGCCTTTATTTCAATCTTTTTCACAACCAATTCCAATAGCAACAGCATTAAAAAAAAAAAGGCAGGGGGAGGAAATTGACTTTTCCAGTTTTGCTGCTGCTGAGCAACACTGAAAACACAGAGTCACACCATCTTCAGAAACAGGCATTACTGCGTCTCCACCTACACCGTTCTGTAACAAGCCTTGCTGCTCACACCTGCAGTGATCTCTCACAATTGTGTCTACAAAGCTTTCTGAACAGTTTTGTAAGGACAGGTTGAGTTTTTGCAACACACCATGCATTTATACAGCTACAGTTTTCATAGCTGAAAACAAAAATGATCTTCCTGGATCCTTAAACTATTTTATACCAGATCAGTTGCTCTGGTCTATTATTGTTTTGTTTGTTCTATGATGCACTTGAAGTGACTCAGTTTCAAGTCCAGTCTCCTTAATTTTTTTTTGTACACATACATATAAATATGTATGGATGTATAAGAAAGAATTTCTATAGTGGGTGTAACTTACAGTGATTAAGATTCATCTGACAAACAAAATTTTAAAAATATATATTTTTTAAATCCTACATTCATGYGAACAATCTGAAGTACATAAATTCTAAATCTCAAGAAAACTGAGAATCCCACTGTTTCAAATATTACTTTATGAACAGAAACTTCCATAAGTCAATTACAAACTAAGATCTGGCACAAAAAATGCTTAGCTTCTCCCCATTTGAGCTCCATCTGAACTGAAAACTATTCTGCAAAATGTCTATCTTTATAGTTAACATAGAAGAAAAGAAAAATATGAATGTAACATGGTGTCATAGGTTACTACTAAAAAGAAATAAATATTTCTGATAACTATTAAATTGGGTTGCTACTTAACAATTTTATATATACACATTTAAGTATAGAAGAGCTCAAGATTCAGCTAATAGCACACTGCCACATCCTTGAAGTGATTTTTGCAATACAGTACCAAGGTAACGTTTTGGAGAGTGAAGTTTTGTTGTTTTGTTGTTTTCTTTGGAGACATGACCAAGTAACACGAACAAAGCTTCATCTATTGCTCTTCCAATGGTTGAAAATATGGATATGAACAATGCATCCCAGACTTACGTAAGGGGTAAGCAATGTGGGTTTTTTGTTTGTTTTCTTTTAGCATCAAATTTAACTTCACATTTCTGCTTTCAAAAGCTAGATGTCAGATAGCACAGCAGCTAGAGCAGTGTACTGTCACACAATTTGCCCAGTCAACACCTGCTCACTAGAAATCAGACTTGGGGCACAGTGTGATGTGCGCAGTCTACATGAGAACCATACTCACAACTGCTCAACAGAGTCAGTTCTTTGTGAAAATCTGAATTTGGGACTGCCCTGAAAAACTAAGAAGTTACGTATAGATATTTTAAAGCATTTCAGTTAAGAAAGCATTTTTCAATCATGTATTGATCTATTTACATCTCTACAGAGTCCCAGAGTAGTGCATTTTGTATGCAGAATCGTATCACTTCTGTAACAGATTTTTGGGGAACAAACGCCTTGGGAGGTTAGTGTCCAGTCTGCCCTTTATTTCACATCCTAACTACAAAAAATATCCCAGAGAGACAGCTCAGCACCCATTCATCTAAGAGGACTAAGGTGGAAATGCTGGGCTGAGGACTTCGATCGCTGGGATAAAAGCTAACCTAGAACACACCGGAGTCACTGCAGGAGATGTCGGCTCAAAATAGGCCAGGATTTGACCCCCTGGGAGAAATCAAACACTCAGTAGCAACTGAAAACTAAGAACAGGAAGAAGAAAGAAGTCTATTTCCAGAAATAAAATGGCAGCACCACTAAAAGAACCAACTTGAGGGAAAAACACCACCACCACTATCCAGTTTGCATTAACTGATGATCTGATYTCAAACRCAGAGCTTAGCTTTAGTAACAACCTTTCTCAGTGCATGCTACAATATGAGATAAGATGGGGAAGAGAGATTACACTGGACCATTATACTCCTAAGGGATTCTTACAGTCYTCAGTAGAACATTAAAGTATCTTAATCCTATAAATCTAAATTTAATCCTCAAAGATATGCAGTTCATTATCTCTAAGAGAGCACAAAATATGGTAAATTAAATGCATATAAAAAAAGACCATACAGTAATTACAATGTATTAAGTGACAACACATCCTTGTTTTGTTTGCAGGAAGGGTGTTTTACCTTAAGTCTCTGATTGAAAGCATCAAACAGCAGTTTGATTCCATCCTGAGTCAGATTAAGGATGAGGTCATGGCTAAGAGGTGACTGTAAGATAAAAAAAACTGTTAGGCTTTTAATTTCAAGGTTTCTTTGTTAAGATAAGTGTAACTGTGTAAACTGGTTATTTAGGAAAAACAAGACTGCCTCAGAAAACAATTGTTTATTCAATGAATAAGCATACTGAAAATATACTTGGTCAAAGCTCCTAACCCCATCAGTTTTCTTATGAAAAGCTCCTTTGCCCTTGTAAGATCTGCACTCTGCAAGAACTCCCCAAAAGAGTAGCTGGCCACTTCTTGAATAAGAAAAAAGAACACAGAAATTAACACTTGTTCAACATCAGACAGAGCCATCATGTAGGCGGAGTCCGGTGCGTTACTGGCACACAAAAATAACAGCCCAGCTCGAAGTCTCATCAGAATCAAGCATATGCTTGACAAAAGGATGGCAGGAGGGCACTGYCTTCCAAACACCAAGGGGTGTCCCGGTCCTTTTCAGGCCTGAAAAGGAAGGCTTCTGAGTCTGAGGTTGTGAAYTTAGGTTTCCTTAGTTACTGTGAATTTTAACAACTAAAAAGCTTAATTTGCAGTCTGCTGGAGCCAGTAGGAGACATTCCCCTGGTGCCTGGATAGGCTTTATGCCAACTCAACCGTCTGCGACACTGGGGAAGCTGCAGTGCAATCCACGTGTACGTAGTCAGTCGGTCCTATTTGATCAGGCACCATCTCAAGCACATCTGCTTCTAAGTTCTACCCTCCACAACTGTCTCCTCAGAGAAGAATACGGCTGGCAGGCAACAACATGCATGCCCTGAAACTGCATCCAACAGCTATCTGGCAAAAGGCGATTAGAATGGGACATCTGGGGCGCATCAAGCCTTCTAACGTAAGCAACCACATCACACACTCCTTTTTATGAATTAAGCATAAGCTATCTTAAAAACAGCTTCTCCTTGCTTCGCTCCACTAGGAGAAGGTCTGTGTTTTGATAGTCAAAATTTTACTCTCCATCCTAAATCCACCCGCTGACAACCACACCTCTTTGTTCTCATGTCAGTGCCGCTGTCTAGCCCTGCTACCCTCCGTGCCTTCTTGGGTGAGACTCCATCCCCTCCCAAACCACATATTTAAGTAATCAGATCCTGTGGCTTGTTTTGACTTAATGATCTCCTGTGCTGCAGATTTCCCACTCCCTTTAATCACTCTAGCAGCTTTTCCTGAAGCTGGTTCTCTCTGAGCTCATCATCCTTGAACATCAGTGATCAGACTTGTGGGAACTATTCTAAACGAAATCTTGACACCACCTTGCACAGTGGCATCAATACTTTGCTTTTGCCTTTTTTTTTTTTTTTTTTAAAAAAATACCATCTAGAAACAGGACTGTGCTGAAACCATGAGCCTGARGAAACCCTGATGTCAACTCAGGGTCTGTGTTTGAATCCTTTACAAACTAATGTAGAAAGGCTAGAGACATAGCAAAGCACATGCATCATGTTACATTAAAAATATACACCAAAAGAACTTTTCTGATATGGGATATGCTCTACCACTCATTGGTTTCTAAGCAGGGTTTTAATAAAGTTATTCCAAAACTAATGAGAACAAGCACCTCTGAYTGCTGGAAAAGAGAGAAAAAAAAAACACTCGAGGAAAAGCTTGACAGCCAAGAGCWTCTACTCTATGCTGGCAGAATTTATAACTGAAGAGTTTCAAGGGCACACATGAAGCTCATGTGACTATTAACGTACAAAAATATAACCTCAAGGGTGAGAGGAAGACATCAGAAAGTATTGGGAGAGTCATTCCCAAGGGAAGAAATTCAAATGTGCAGTTACAATACTGCTCTGCATAAAGCTGCAGGAAAAAAAACCTTCTCACTGTCATAATCCCCTTGATACAATTCCAGAGGAATACATTTACGAAAGAAATAAATGCCAATTAAGTACCTCATTTAAATTGACCAAAAATAGGAGTTAAAACACTTGTCACATAAATTGGTTCATTAAGGGGTTTTTGGCACAGTTTAGGCATCCCATTTATGGCAAGTGAAAAGAGAGTTGTGGGCAGATCTAATTGCACTTAACTGTCATGTATACATGTTTCAAAGGAAATACTTGCTGGAGTTCCAGGATCAGAGATTCAGTACTTTAGATGCAACAGCTTTAAATGACATTTGATCACTATGCTTAAACACAACCTTTTAGAAACCAAAGAGGAAAGATATGAATGGCTGTTCAAGTATATACAAGTTGTGCTAGACAAAGCTTAAAGGTTTGAATCTTCTAAGCACTGCACCAAGAACTCTTTGGGCCCAGCTGCTAATGAACTACGTGATGTTCTGCACCAGGCAATCAACTGCAGGCCCTGCGTGCCACGTGGAAATAATGGCTCTGGTATCAGGCACGATAGATGGGAAAAACACCATCAACACATCTACTCCAAAACTGAGATCTTCTATTTTGTTGGATTGCATAGAAGCTAAAAACATCTTTATATTTATTATAGCATGAGGCGAAAAGGCTAAAAAAAACCCCTGTAGATACAATAAAAACAAATTCCTTTGTTCTTAAGTGTACGAAGTCAAGCAAAATGTACCTTTTACAGAGGCCTAAAGAGCCCAGCAGTGATGTACCATGCTTTCTAGCACTGCACCATTAATCCTTCTGTCATTCTACAACACTGAGAGGAAGGGGAATCTCATTATTTATCTAAACAAACCCAGAAGTTATTCTGGAATATATTTTCATCAGAAAAGCTGGAGGAAAAAATAGTAGTAGAACAAATAAGGAATGCATTCACTGCTGAACGGATGGCTCTACTAACTAAAATCAAGMAGCTACATTTTCAATCTGCAAAGTAAATATTCAGCCATCATGAAAGTCATAAATCTACATAATTTAAAAATATATAACATTTAATTAGATGAAATATTTATCYGGCAGCAAACTCTAGAGTTGAGCTTGGTCCTTAGTCATTTGCTACTCTCTGCAAATGGATAAGACCTCTATCAGATACAGATATTTTGATACAGAATTAAATTCTGCCAGACTTTGCCTATTCCCTGATGCGAAGATCTCTCGTCTGCAATACACAAAAACCATCTTCCAATTAACMTGCATTCCACATAATTCACACTTGGAGAGCCATAGGTCTGCTTTGCCCCATTCTCCTCTTCCTTTCTACTTCCTTCACAAGAAAGGTGCATATCTAACACATTTTGTTTGATCTAGCAAAAAGGTTTCACTTCTAGTTCTGTTTTTGATGGAACTCAAAAGTATTAGCGCTAACATAACAGTGTTGTTTTAATCATGAAGGATGATTAAAACATCTAGCTGATTTAAATTACTGCATCTGCTTTTGCAGACAGAATTGAAGACCCAGAGAGGAAGTATGGAAGCATTTTCAGTGGGCTCATCACCACTGAATCAAACATGAAAGCAGAAAGTAACGAGTGATTCAGTACCTCAAAAATAGTGCAACACCTGACAACGATAATGTAAAGAGATTAGAATTAAATCACCCAGCTAAATGCAGAACATTTCTTAAAGAACAGTACTACCACAGCACCACACATACAAAACTGACACCTGTTAAATCACTGCACTCTGTTGAGGATTATTATTTGTGATGTTTAAGAGCTATAAAAGCCACATCTCTCACGGGGTGGCAATTTTTTGGTGTCATTCAACCTCAAGTAGCTCCGCAGTTTGTACAATACGTCAGAGTGACACAGTATCGGTATACCCCGTTATACCTAATACTTGGACACGATAGCTGAATGACTTGACCAGACCATTTGCTACTCACCTGCTCACTGTACAGAACCTGGACGTTTTTGATAATGCGACAGTGTTTCTGAAGAATTGCTACAGCCTGAGCCAACGGCATTCCTGTAAATAAAAACAGTTGCATTGCTCCAATTCAGAGACGTAGCTAACAGTATTTTTTGACAGAAAGGTAACAGATGTGGTAATAGAGTCCTCATCAGCAAACATGAATAACAACACAAAGGTGTGCAATCAACAAAAACCTCYCTGACTCATACTAGCAGCACAAACCTGTTTTCTGTAGAAAAAAAAAATGTTTTCCCACCAGCTTGTTAGGCACATATATGAAAGAAAATAATCTTTAGCAACAACATAAAACAACAAGGTTTAGGAAGGAAAAGCACAGATCTTTCTGCAATCCACATGCAGAATTTTCTGCTTTTAAGGGGAAGGTAAAAAATCCAGTAATTTATAAAACAGCCTGTAGTAAAAGCCACTCAAGTTGATCAGCYTTCTTATCCACATTCAGTAGGCACCTGGGTCACACTTTATAGTATATGCTTTGGTCAAGATTATTAATCTACAGAGTTGTTGAACACAGTTATATATGTCCATATATATGTATATATGGAATAATGATTCTGCTTAGACTTAATTGGCCAAATTAGTTGGTGATGTAACTACAGCTGTATCAAGGAAGGGTGAATTTTATATTCTCAGTCTATACTGCTTCTTCAACATGTATTCTCACGTTTCCTAAGGGCAACTGAACAGCAGCTTTGACAAAGAAGAACAAGTTAAGATATCCATATTACACAATGGGGTTTAAATGAAACAACACATTATCACCATGTATCTTCTAACACAACTTTAGAGGATATTCTTTATAGTCTATGTTATCTTTACATCTGTACAATTTTAGGTATGGTGTAAATCAGCTGATTCTGTAGAAAGAACAGCACCACGTCATGTCATCCTTTTTCACATCGTTGAAACCTCTGTTGCCTTTCCAAATGAAATGTGATCGTGTTCCTGGCTTCAAATATGGCATTTATAAAGAGAGATCATGAGCTCATAATTTTGAAGTTTTGTTTCCATATTAATTTCTACACATCAATTTAGATTTAGCTATCTAACATTTTATTTACATTCCCTGCCCTTTTCTTCTCTATTTCTAGCTTTTAATCATTAAGCAAATCACCCTTGCTAGGAAAATGTACGATAGAACCTACATTTTTATTTCATGATTGTTGAGGTATTCAAATTTTTAGTTACTAGCTACATGTCTCTTAAACACAAACTATGCATCATGTCCCATATGTGTGTGTGTGTCTGTCTGTCTCCGTATACATATATACATATACACGCACACACATATATCATTTTGAGGCTCTAACATGAAAAACAATTTTGTGAATAGAAATTACCAACCATAAGATGATAAAATAAGTATTCTTTCCGAATCTGTAATAACACTAATACAATTAAAATGCACAGAGCCACACAATTAAGGCAGCACTGTTTCCTATTATCTAGGAAATAGCCGTTGCCTTACGGTCTAAGCAGCTGAGTTTCTGAGCATGTTTTGAGTAGACAGTTATTATGTATTAAATGATATTTTCAAAGTGGAACAAAAACATAAATAACTGTGAAGTTAAGATCAAAGATGCTCCTGTGAAATGTACATATCTCATAACCTAATAAAAACTATGATTAGAAAAAAAGCAAGAGTTATTTAAAGCATTAAATTCAGAATACTTATTAATAGTTAGGTGCTCAAAATACATTCTCAAAGCCAGCTGGAGACCTGAAAAGGTAAGAACATTAACTGCTCTAAAAAGTAAGTAGCACAGACTTGAGCGAACCAAGCAAAAAACCTTACAGAACCCACAGTAATTGCCGCAGTAGGCAATGTTTTGCTAAAAACACATATGGTTAAGGAAGCGCACACAGACACGAAGTCCAGTTTGTAGTGTGATGTAACCTCGTGCAATCTTGGGTTCCTAAGTGTGCAAACAGATAGCTCATGTGACTCTCTCACTCAGAGCTTTCTCRAGCAGTGAGCAAACGGACATGGACTGATTTTATTCAGCTTTCCCTGAATGAGAATCAAGCAGATTTTACTAGGCGGCTGCTTACACTGCTATTCATAGCTTTGAGAACTTCTCCAAAAATAGCTCAAAGAACCTAAAACATAGGTGGAAGAGCCAATATCCTCCCTTTGCCTCCATTAGTAAACAGCCAAAGAAAGCACAAAGAAGCTAGGTTATTTTTCTCCACCCTTCTCAGGCACACATGTGCAACCACCACCTTTTCCTCAACAGTTGGCAGCCTCTGCAGTCAAAGACGACAAAGAATTCTTTTTCGCCCTTACCAGTTAGGGGAGACTAGGAAGCAAACACAGTTTCCAGCATATCAGACAGTCGGTCAAACCGACCCACTGCAAACAAAGCCTACAAAGTTCAGTTCTAGTACTCTGCTACCCTTCTCTGAAGGTTGAAGTGATACAAGATACTCCTCCGACATACAGTGGTCACAAACAACACGTCTTGAGGTTTTAGCTCTTTGACTACGTGTCTTGAAGCAAACAAATAAAGAATAATAATAATAACAATAAAAGAATACAATGCAACAATGTGAGAGATCTCATACTGCCTTAAATAAAGAAAAAGCAGTGAAACTTAGCAGGAAAGTGAAAAAAAATACACAAGAGAAATGTAAATGTGTCTTAGAAACTCTAAGAGCACCTACTGCTAATAACACAGCTACAGATGGTACAAAATAGGTATTTAATTGTTCTCCCTCTTTAAAACTGCAGGAACATAGCCTCATAGGCGGCAGTGACACAGGTATCTAGCTGAACACAAACCTCAGTCTTGGTTAAATTTTTTTATGCTCTGGTCACATTGTGAGTCAATACTGGAGCCAGAAACAGAATTCAAGGACTCATGTAAAAAATCTTCCTGGCATTTCCCCTCAGTCATCTCCACTGCGGGTACACGACTGGAAGCCAGTGTCAGCAGCAGCTCAAGAACACGGCCATTCAGCAGAGCTAAACAAATGACGAGTAGTACGTCCCCGGCAGCCAGAACCCCATCTATACTAAGGCTTCCAACCCTGTTACCACCAGCATGGCTGAACCAGCTTTATCAGCAGAGAGAAGGTGCACACAGTACTGCTAGCACAGGACAAAGTATCCTAACACCTAGTCAGTCCCTTGCTCTATACAAGCAGGTCAGGCTAATTATATATTAGAGGTGTCACGTGGTGGCTATGTTTACTCCAAGAATTGAGCTTCCTCTCTCTCATCTATGCGCACATGTGCGTACACATATACATAGACACAGTGTATAATTTTAATCATAAGATTGCATTAGCAAGGCTCTTGAGAAAAAGAAAAATGTTTTTTTTCTTTTTATAAGGAGAATTAGTGGGTAGGGAGCGAGGGCCACTGCTACGTACTTACAACCATGGCTAGGGCATAGAATTTGGATTTATTTTCGAGTGATAGAGGTAATAAAGGATCACAGAAGGTCATGCAGAGTTGAGGGAGCACAGTAACACGTTAGCGGCATAAGGAGATCACCGGGATTTCAGAGGGTGGGACCTGAGGTACTATAATTAGCCTCCAAAAGCCTTTCTAACACTCCTGTTAACAATCCAGTTTGACTTGATTCTGAGTTCACAGAAGTGTAAACAGCCACTTGCGTTTGACGGTTTCATAAGAACAACTCTGTAACCGCTCCCCTGSTGCGAGCAGAGTCCAGGGAGTCCGGTCACAGAGTTTGTTTTCTATCCAAGCGCCCGTCCTAGAGTTTGTTTTCTACCCAAGCGCCCGTCCCGCTGCTATCAGGGGCGACGGCAGCAGCGGCGTAACTCGAGGTCTGGCAGCCACAGMCGGCCGCCACGCAGAGCCCCGCTTGCGCTGGCCATCTTACCGTTACCTGGGCTTTAGACAGAGCAACGGCAGGGGTGAAAAACGGCGACAAGAAGGAGCCAAACGCTGAAATCCAAAACAGTCACGTGAAAATTAGGAGAGCTACAGTAACTCCCGAAGATCCGGAGCACCGGCAGGGCGGGCTCGAAAACCGAGCCAGGCGAGGCACCTACGCCAGCCGAGCGCCAGCTCTGCGCCCGAGGGCTCCGCGCCGCGCCGGGCCGGGCCGGGCCAGCGGCGCCTCTCCCGGGAGAAGCCCCCCTTGCCGCCGGCTCGCAGCAGGGGGGCGGCAGGCAGCGACGCTGCGCTCGGGGAGGCGCCGCCGCCCCCGCGGGGGCTGTTCAGCGAACACGGGCCTCGGGAAGGGGGCGGCCGGGGCGCGGCGGCACTCACCCAGCGTGAACTCCCATTGCTCGTGCCCCAGAGACCGCTCGGGCACCACCTCCAGGTCGAGCATTGGCTCAGCTCGCGTCGAGGCCCAGGGCTCGCACAGCCGGTCACCGAGGCGCTGCGGCGGGGCCCTGCGAGGGGAGCGCGGCGGCAGGTCACGG
>NW_028185839.1:1418595-1421371 GCF_003343005.1 Rhea americana
CGGAGCAGCCGCCGCGGGGGACGGCGCAGAGCGTCAGCCTGGCACGCGGCGGACCCGGGTTCGAGCCTTGCCTCGGCCGGCCCGGCACTCCTCCCCACCGCCGCCCCGTGGTGGGGGACCCTCAGCGCCCCGGCCCGGCAGGCACCCGCCGTGCGGAAAAAAACACCCCCGAAGCGGCACCACACGACGCTGAGGAGGCAGGAAAAACCTGGCGCTCGTTCCTTTTGCAGCCTGTTTTCAGCAGGGCTTTTCAAGACGGATTCAACCGGAGCGGCTCGCTTTGGCCAAAAAGACTGTTTTTTTCCATTGAAAACGCGCTCACATAAATAAACTGGAGTGTGTTGGTCCACACAAGGATGAGAATTTATTGAAATGCTTGTTTTAATMTAGCCGAAAAATTACTGTTTCTCGCGTAGCGTAAGCCCGCGCGTACTTTGCAGCGCCCCACGTCATCGGCGCGATAGCGTCCGGGTGAAGTACGTTGGAAACTTCGACTCTCAAAAAATACTGCCCCCAGCACTGCCAGGTGGAGCGCGTCACCCCTGCGATGTGGCTCTGGGCAGATACTGTGAGGCAGGTGTCGCACGTAAAATTCAAAGCCCTAATTAAAGTGTCAGAAACCAGGAGCGTGAGCTGAGGGGGGAAGAAAACCCACCCAGCTGCATCTGGGTTTTCCAGTTGCAACACGAGGGTGTGGGACAAGGGCTTGCAGGAAGGAATTAAGTGGAAATCAGTAAGCGGCACGAGCGAAGGTACAGAAACAAGCCCACGAATGACTCCTTGAGGCAGAAGGTACCGACACGAGTTATTTGGGAGAGCGCGGGGACGACGGTTGGCTCCACCAACCCACCGCCAGACCTCGCCCTGGGGGCGGTGAGCATCAGAGCCGCCCAGTCCCGGCGGGGTGGGGGGCAATACATGCCGTACGCAGAATTAAACTAATGACATCTTTTTCTCCTGTTCCTTTTTTTTTTTTTGTCTTTTTCTAGACCCACTAGCCCGTTTCTTCACCGCCCAGCGCTCCCTCTTTCGTCCGCAGTGCGGGTCACAGAAACCCCGAGCCAGCGCCGCTCCCCCGGCTCAGACGGGGCGCGGGGCCGGGCCGGCAGCCCCGCGGAGGCCGGTCTTGGCGGCACGATGGGCACCGAGCGGCTCGCGCCCGTCGCTCGTGCGCCGCAGCACCGCCGCCTCAGCCCTTCGCTGCTGGGTTTGTGGTTGCGATTAGTCGTTCTTCCTGGTGAACAGCAGCTTTTCTGCCTCCTGAGTAACGCTCAGGCCCCGCTGAGCGAGGGGTTTTAACCTCCCCTCTGCTGAAGCAGCAGCTTTGCTGCCCCAGCTCCAGTCCTCCTGCCTTGGCCGGGAGGCTGTTTCCCCCCCCTCGCTCTCGCCTGCGTTCATTTTTCCCTGTTTATTTGAGAGCAGCGGTGGAGAAATCCTCCCCTGGGGCGAGACCCGTCTCAGGTTCCTTCTCGGCTGCGGCAGCCGAGCCGGCAGCGCCGGAGCCGCTCGGTCCCCGCGGGCCGGACCTGCCTGCGCCCGCGCAGCCCCCGGGCGCGCGCGGGCCCCGGCCTCCAGCCCCGCAGCGAGCGGGAGGGCAACGGGGCCGCTCCCCGCAGGGCCCGGCTGCGTCTCGTGCCCCCGGAGCAAGGGCTCGCCCGAGAGACAGCGGTTCTGGCCGTGCAAGCGGAGCGTTCAGCATGGGTGTCATGCTGTTAACGTGGCTAACCGCAGAAGTTTGAGTTTCTCGTAGAAAAAAAAAAGGAAAACAAAAACAAAATTCTTGCTACATGCTTGAATGCATCTAGTTCCCACGAGCAGGCTGGAGCTCGCGTCAGACAAGCRAGCTTCATACGATCTTCATCAGACGCAGCAAGGCAGCCTGTTTCGGGGGCCCCYGGTAGCGAGCCCAGGCAGCGATCTGCCTTTGGCTCCGGGCCCGTTTGATGCCAGCGCTCTCCCGGGCCGGGAGCACCCCGGGTCGCTGCCCCGCTTCGCCTGCCGCCGGCGGGCTCGGTGCTCGTGGGCGCTCGCTCCGCGCTGYGCYGCRGSAGCCCCTGCGCGGGAGCGCCAGGGCAACGGCACCGGTTAACGCCGTGTTTCGCTCGCCAAGATCAACGTGCACAGCCTATATGCGTGGTGTGTACGAGGCAGCTGCAAATAAAAGCTGTCGGTTAAACAACTGTATTAGCAAAAGTTAAACGCTAGTTAACAGCATGGTCGCACCTCCTTTTCCCTGGACAGACCAAGCCATCTCCAGGGGGGAAAACAAAGCATTTAAAAATAGGCAACAACAACAACAGGAACCCACAGCTGTACCACATCTGATTCTGGTTACAGCCAGAGGAACGACTGCTGAGAAGTGGGAGTTGTTACTCATCAGCTCTGCTTTCTCTGCTGGCTCCAGATCCGAGCTCCCCTCCCAGGCAGAGCCCCCCTGGCAGCTGCTCCCGGCCCCAGCCCCACTGAACCTGGCTCAAAGGTGCTGTCGCTGCCTCTCTGCGGGCTGCGAATACCAGGAACTGGACAACACAAACGCAGCGTGCCCTTTGCTTCCCGCYAGCACTCTTGCAAACCCCGTGCCGAGTGCTTGGGGTGGGGAAGAGCGCAGAAACATTCATCACAAGATAGYTGGGGTTGGAAGGAACCTCTAGCAATCACTTGGTGCAACCCCTCTGCTCAAGCAGGGTCACCTAGAGCACGTTGCCCAGGTCTGTCTGCTGCTGAATATCTCCAAGGATGGAGACTCCACAACCTCTCCGGGAAAAGAAGTTTTTTC